>NW_022437077.1:3063552-3201528 GCF_009761245.1 Sapajus apella
GGAAATAAAATTGTTTCATATTCTTTGGGTGCTTCAAGTTCCTGATTCTTTTATATGAGGATAAGAACTGTCATTTGTAAGTAAGCCCCTGATATGGTGTGGCTCTGTGTCCCCACCCAAATCTCACCTTGAACGGTAATCCTCGTAATCCCTACATGTCAAAGGCAGGACCAGGTGGAGGCAATTAGATCATGGGGGCGGTTTCTCTCCTGCTGTTCTCGTGATAATGCGTGAGTCTCACGAGATCTGATGGTTTTACAAGCATCTGACATTTCCCCTGCTGGCACTCACTCTGTCTTGCCACCCTGTGAAGAAGGTACTTGCTTCTCCTTTGCCTTCCATCATGTTGGTAAGTTTCCTGAGGCCTCCCCAGCAATGCAGAACTGTGAGTCAATTAAACCTCTTTCCTTTCGAAAGTACCCAGTTTCAGGCAGTTCTTTATAGCAGCATGAGAATGGGCGAACAGAGCTCCTACTTGTAAAGTATGCAATAGATGCTGTTTTAACACAAACTGGCTAATACAAAAATTAGCTGGGTGTGGCGGTGCACAGTGAGAATGTGGACAAATGAAGCCACTCCTGCTTCCCTTTGGTTTGGTTCTCAGACCCATGTATTCTTCCTACTGAGGACTTAGCACCAGATAGAGGTCTCGAAGGCGCCTCCCAGATGATGCACTAGCTAAAACTTTAGTGGGCTGCTCCCGTGCTCTGTCAGACTGGCTGTTTCTGGGTGGTACAGTCACTGATACATCCAGCGGGTTTCATGGTCATGGGCTCACTCCTGCCCCTTTTCTCTGTGACATGATTTTCTGGCCAGATGCTATGGGTAGGAGATCCCAAGCCTACGAATCAGCCACTCCACATGCCCCCGTACCAAGCTCAACTCAGAAAAGACTTTCCATCACCATCACCTTTCAGGACTGTTTGAATGTGGCCATAACACAGCTGCTATCCAATTTTGGTTTTTACCCACATACCAAGCTACCCATCTTTAAACAATCCCGGGAATGTGCTGCCCCCTTCTGGCTCTACTGGATCCTCACACAGCCGTAAGTGTGAGTTGATGGGGAGGCACCAGACCGTCATCGTAGGTGACTATGGGGTCCGGGTTACCTTCATTTGTAGCTTACTTGTGCCATTCGTCCCTGCTCAGGCTTGATCCTGCATATACTATTTACATTTTACAATGGATTTACTTTGATTCCTCTCTTTATTAATCGGTGGATCCAATAGAACTTAGCTCATGGGAGGCAGTCGTAGACACACTTGGAGGCCTACATTCAAGTCTTCTGTGTCTACCAGGGCCCAGCAGCCCACCAGGAGCTGTTTTCAAAAGGTGTCTAATTCTCCTCTAAAGATGCCATGGCCTTGCTCCAACCCCAGGGACCTGTGTTGTGATTCACCCTCTTGGACTTGCCATAAACTCCACACTGAATCTTACCACTGCTGGAACCATGCCCCCCCCACCCCCACCACCAGGTTTTCCAGATCAGAAGTCCTGCTCTTTCCTGCTGCTGGTCTCACTCAGTGCTGGGGGCCTCATGTATCCCCTTGTACATGGGCTGGGGGCATATACAGTGGAATGTATTGTTTTCTGAATTCAAAAAACCCCACCCCATGTTGTGCTTTTTTCTTTGTGGTAGGGGATGCAAAAGGCAGAACTTTTACTTTCGAGGGGATGTCCCAGCACACCTCTGACCCATCAGATCCCTAAGACATTTACTGAAGTTCAAGTGCCTGAATCTTTGTAGGATTTCTCTCCCATGCCCCTGGAGTGTGAGCTCCTCCAGGATGTACCCCCCGATTGACATAACGTTACTGATGTCCCAGATCAATGCCATGTTCCATAGAACATCCAGATGGCCCAGGTCTCTTTGGACTGTATTATGATTGCTTTAGCCCCGAGGCAAAACTGAACATATATTGTTTTGGATCTCATCTGAATGGGGACTGGTTTTGATCACCATTCCTGGGTAGAATGGATAGATAAAAAAGCAGTCACCAAATCAGTGTTTGAATACCATGCACCTAAGTCTGTACTAACAAATTTTAGCAAGGACACCATGTCCAGCCTGGCAGCTGTGACTGGTCTACTACCTGGGTGAGCTTGTGACAGTCTACAGAGTCACCTTTTTGTTCCTCTTCTGTCAAGAGTGACATTCCTTTGCTGTGTGGAAGGTATCCAGGATTTGAAAACGTTTTGGCCGGGTGCAGTGGCTCATACTTGTAATCTCAGCACTTTGGGAGGCTGAGGTGGGCAGATCTTTAGAGGTCAGGAGTTTGAGACCAGCCTGGCCAACATGACAGGACCCTGTCTCTACTAAAAATACAAAAATTAGCTGGGCTTGGTGGTGCGCGCCTGTAATCCCATCCACTAGGGAGGCTGAGGCAGGAGAATTGCTTGAAACTGGGAAGTGGAGGCTGCAGTGAGCTGAGATCATGCCACTGCACTCCAGCCTGGGTGACAGAGCGAGACTCCATCTCAAAACAAACAAACAAAAACCATTGTTTTAATATATTGAGTTCAGTTTACTGGTTGTTTATGATGAAAAATCCAGTCTAGTACCAGTTACTTTGCAATGGCCGGAGGCAAAAATGGGAAAATTGTTGGGGAGGACAGCAAGGGGAACCTGTGTGTAAATATCTGGGCCACAGATATTGTGATACAGGCTTGACAGACAAATATCAGGACAAGTTTGATAGACATATATGGGTTAGATGATGTGTAATGAAAGGTAAGTGGAAATCTGTCTCCTTTTTCTCTATATTGTAAAAATGCAAAGACAATCTACTACAAGGTTAGATTATGAAGAGAAAAATGTATTCATTTCTCCAGGGAAGTCAACATTTCCTGGCACTGGAATCTCATGTATGTTTTTTGGTGGTTTTCATCCAGCAATATGCATGTACAGAACGTCTGATCACACCCCAGAATTAAATGCATTTAAGAATATTTTTGTGCATTGCAGCTTTGCACAATTACATCAGCAGAGAACATGAAAACAAAAGTTATAGTTCTTCAACGGACCAAAATATTGTTTAAGAAGATAGTTTTGAAAAAATAACATACTTGATCCGCCAGATGTGGCGTCAAGCACCAGTAGTTCCAGCTACTTGAGAGGCTGAAGCAGCAGGACCCCTTGAGCCCAGGAGTTTGAGACCACTGTGAGCTATGATCAAACCACTGCACTGCAGCCTTGGTGATGTAGTGAGACCTTTTCTCAAAATAAAAAAATAAAATACTTGATCCCAGTATAAAACCAGATTTCCTGGAGAAATGGCATAGCAATCCTTTATTTGTCTAATTCTCTACAAATATTTATCCCGGCTTGTCTCTTTTATAACGGTTAAAAAGTCATCAATTCAACATCATATTCTCTGACGAAAGCATCATTACTTGCCATATACAATTCCAACTTCCCAGGAGCCTGTGCCTCTCCTGAGAGTTTCAGAGGATTAGTGTGAAAGTTACATATGATGTTTATTTATGTTCTTTCAGTCTTTATAACACTAGTCAGAAAAAGCAGTTCTAGCACATAGAAATTACAATATGCATTCTTAAATTATCCAAGTCTGAATTTAATCTGTAACTTTACTGTATTGTACATTGTTAAAATTTCATACTTTCCTGATGCCTCGACATTCCCCTAAAATAGGTGAGCACCCCGCCCGGGTGACCAGGTGCATCAGTGTGATAAGGCTGGCCCCTGCCACAGGCTTCCCTTCCTGTCCTCCCCGATAGTGACCCAGTGCACTCCGACACACCGGTGAACTCTCCTCATGCCTTATGCTGTGTACTCCCCACCCCCCAACAAAGCACTTGCTCTCTGGGCTTCATTCTCTCTCAGTGCCCCACCTGCTCCTTGAACCCCTTCCCTGTGAGCTCCTCCCATGAGGCTGCAGTGCCTCTTATCTCCAGGACCCAAGAGTACACTAAATCCTTTAATTCACATGCCTCTCTGAGTGCAATGATCTTTAAACGCCCCACAAGGAGAACTTACTCCCCAATTTACAGTGCCTTTACTCTTCCTGGATAAGACAAGACCTGTAAAATACTTTAATTCTGTTTACACCTGCCTCTGATTTTTTTTTGAGAAGGAGTCTCGCTCTGTCGCCCAGACTGGAGTGCAGTGGTGCGATCTCGGCTCATTGCAACCTCCGCCTCCCGGGTTCAAGAGATTCTCCTGCCTCAGCCTCCCAAGTAGCTGGGACTATAGGCACGAACCACCACATCTGCTACTTTTTGTATTTTTAGTAGAGATGGGATTTTGCCATGTTGCCCAGGCTGGTCTCAAACCCCTAGCCTCAGGTGATCCATCTGCCTCAGCCTCCCAAAGTGCTGGGATTACAGTCGTGAGCCAGGCATCTGGTCCCCTGATTTTTATTTCCATTTTTTTAACCTCACAAGATATTGTTGTGATGCCATAGTTAATTTCAATTAACCCGCAGAGTTACCATTCTCTTTGTTCTTCACTTTTCATTCATCTCAAGCGCTCCATCTGGAAAATTATCTCTCTTCTCCAAGTACCTTCTCAAGTGCAGTTTATCACTTCTCTTCTGCACCTTCTTTTAGCTTAATTAAAAATAAATTGCCACCGGGTGAGGTGGTGCGCGCCTGTAGTCCCAGCTAGTTGGGAGGCTGAGGCAGGAGGATCACTTGAGTCCAGGAGTTCTGGGCTGTAGTGCGCTGTGCCGATCAGGTGTCTGCACTAAGTTCGGCATCAATATGGTGACCTCCCGGGAGCGGGGGACCACCAGGTTGCCTAAGGAGATGTGAACTGGCCCAGGTCAGAAATGGAGCAGGTCAAAACTCTCGTGCTGATCAGTAGTGGGATCGCGCCTGTGAATAGCCCCTGCATTCCAGCCTGGGGAACATAGTGAGTCCCCGTCCCTAAAAATAAATAAATAAATAGCCAGTCGGTGAAAGTATCTGTTCTAGTATTTTCCTTGGTTAGGCTAAAGTGGCTATACTTCCTGAGGCCTTGCTTATCTAAAGTTGACATCTTCTTTTCCAAGTCATCAGTGACACCTGGGCTTTGTTTAGTATTCTTGGATGGTGGCATTGCGAGAGTGAATTCTGATGGTACTCATATTTGCTCTTCTAGTTTTGTGAATAAAGTCTTCTTTTTTTTCCCCTCTGAAGTCTTGTAAGATTTTTTCCTAAGATTCATTCTTCAGAATTTAAACAGTGCATATGCCTAAGGTGAGTTCTTCAGTAATTAATCCTGTCCTAGAAACAATGTGCTCTTTTGGTGTGAAAATTTGAGACTTTAGGCCAGGCACAGTGGCTCATGCCTGTAATCCTAGCACTTTGGGAGGCTGAGGTGGGCGGATCACTTGAGGTCGGGAGTTTGAAACCAGCCTGGCCAACATTGTGAAACTCTGTCTCTACTGAAAATACAGAAATCAGCTGCGTGTGGTGGTGTGCACCTGTAATCCCAGCTACTTGGAAGTCTGAGGCAGGAGTGCTTAAACCCGGAGGCAGAAGCTGCAGTGAGCCAAGGTCACGCCACTGCACTCCAGCCTGGGTGACAGAGCAAGATCCTGTCTCAAAACAAAATTTTTTTTTTTAGTCTTCAGCTCACTGAACTTATCCTCTCAAATAGGATTGAGTGTTCAACTCTTCTAATTCTGTATTTCCCTGCACCCTGGATTCTCATGGGGTGTTCTGCACCTGCCTCCTAAATGTCCTCCCTTCCCCTGGTCTACCTGTTCTTTCATTCCTATGAGATGTCCTGTCACTTACTACACCGCGATTCCCATTTATCCCAGTGCAACTACTGGATATTTCTTTTAACTTCCCAAACACTTGACTTCCAGAAAGTCTTTCATCAAACCCAAACTGCATTTTCTTGAAAGTTCTTATTTATTTGTTATTAAAGTTTTCTCATCTCTTCCACTAACTCTTTCATCTTCTTGAGGAGTTAATTGTACAAATTGCTATTCTTTTTCCTTTTGCTTTTTTATCCCAGGACGGTTAATAGCGGAGAGAGTGAAAACCAACCACTCACACGCTAACATGCAGACACTAAGTATTTTAAACGCAGGATAACATTTACTCCTACCAACAATATAATTAGACAGGTACTATCATCATCCCTCTTATGCAGATAAGGAAACTGGTGGCCAGGAAATTTACATGATTTACCCCCAAGTAATTTACCCTGACTCCAGGGCCCACTCTTTTTTTTTTTTTTAATATTTATTTTACTTTAGGTGCATACTATATCTGGCATTTCTCCCCATGTTATCCTTCCCCACCCCAACCCCTCCCCACCCCCTGCTGTCTCTCTCCTACCCCCACCAACTTCCCCCAGTGTGTGATGCTCCCCTCCCTGTGTCCACGTATTCTCATTGTTCAACACCCACCTATGAGTGAGAACATGCGGTGTTTGGCTTTCTGTTCTTGTGTCAGTTTGCTGAGAATGATGGTTTCCAGATTCATCCAAGTCCCTACAAAGGACACGAACTCATCGTTTCTTATGGCTACGTAGTATTCCATGGTGTATATGTACCACATTTTCTTTGTCCAGTCTATCATTGATGGGCATTTGGGTTGGTTCCAGGTCTTTGCTATTGTACACAGGGCTGCAATGAACATACGTGTGCATGTGTCTTCATAGAACGATTTATAGTTCTTTGGGTATATACCCAGTAATGGGATTGCTGGGTCAAATGGAATACTCATTTAACCTCCACCCTCCACCCTCTGTCTCTTGGTAGTAGAGAGGGTAATTACCTCCTCACATAGGAGGTAATTTTCCTTTGCTATTCCTGGTTATTAGGTTCTCTGAGCTTTCTTATAGGTCGTGACATAAAAGTGTTGATCAGGGCAAACTAGCAGTGAGCAGAATGCCCTGTGAGTGCTGATCTAACAAGCGGGCAGCCTGCAGATATATTGAACATTCAGGGAACCTTTATAGCTGCATTTAAAAATACTCCCAGTTTCAGAGATTTGAGTCCTGCCTGCTTCAGGTCTATGGTATGCAGCCAAATAAGGCCACACTCAGCAAAGGACAACCCTTTATGAATATCAGAGGCTGACAAAACATGGCTGGTGGGCGAAATCTGGCCCGATGTCATTTTTTTTCTTTGAGCTAAGAACAATTTTTAATTAATTAATTAATTGTTGAGACAGAGTATCACTCTGTTGCCCAGGCCGGAGTGCAGTTGTGCAATCTCAGCTCACTGCAACCTCCACCTCCCAGGTTCAAGCACTTCTCCTGCCTCAGCCCCCCAAGTAGCTGGGATCACAGGCAGGAGCCACCACACCCAGGGTTTCACCATATTGGCCAGGCTGGTCTTGAACTCCTGGCCTCAAGTGATCCACACGCCTCGGCCTCCCAAAGTACTGGGGTTACAGGTGTGAGCCTCTGCGCTGGCCAGTTTTTACAGTTTTAAATGGTTAGGGTGGGAAACGAAGACTATTTCATGATGTGAAAATTATGTGAAATTCACATTTCAGTGTTATGAATACAGTTGTATGACAACTTGATTATTAACCACAGCTATGACGATTTGATGATGTATTTTCAGCCTTCATATTGACAGATTGAACTGAGGCAGAATAGAGTTTGGATCAGGGAACTTAAGGCCAATTTGTGCTGACTTCCTAAAGCTGGATCAAAAGGGTCTGGGGACAGGGACTCTAAGACCAATTAATGCCAATTTCCTAAAGCTAAACCAAAAGGAAAAACTCCATCTCACCACGCAGGGTAACAAAGAATCAACGGTTACTCTCCACACAACCTTCCTCCTTCCACCATGTCTCAGATGGAAAGGGAAAGTGCCTTGCATTGGCTGTGGGCCAAGTGGGCATCCCCTCATTTGCATAAGGTGCCAGTCCACTCCATCTCCAGATGACTGCGGGCCAATTCACCTCGGCCTTTAATTAGCCATGGGCCGAATCCTTCATCCAGATGAAGAATGGACTTCTTTAGTGGCGCCATTGTTCTTCCTGCCATACTCTCTTCCACAATCTTGATGGAGTAACTCCAACTCTAGAGCTAGCAGGAAAGTGAAGCTTAGAAGGTGTATTTGATTTTGTTTTTAATCAGCCCTTCCTCGTTAGCATAGTGGCAAATTTTTGGGAAAAAAAAAGGAAAGAAAGAAAAAAAAATCAGCCCTATCCAATATAAGGTATATGTGTGAGAGACAAACTCACCTGTTCAAACTCAAAGACCCAGAGAACAGTGAAAGTGAGACTTCTAATGACGGTCTTGCAAGATGAGTGTCTAGTGAGCAGGTACACTCAGCGCAGTCACAACAAGCAATTTACCCTCTCGTGCGCAGCTCCCTCCCCGGTTCCTCATAGGCTGAGTACTGTGGGGTCACGATCTTCCCGATGTGGCCTAGTGATGGTGGATAGGGGCTTTAGCGGCTCTTTTTAGGGTTTTCTTGCATATTTTTTTGCAGCCCACAATGCATTGCAATGCTAGTTAGCTCGGGAGATTTTTTTTTTTTTTTTTTTTGGGACAGAGTCTCAGTCTGTCACCCAGGCTGGACTGCAGTGGCGTGATCTAAGCTTACTGTAACCTCTGCGTCCTAGGTTCAAGCGATTCTCCTGCCTCAGCCTCCTGAGTAGCTGGGACTACAGGCATGTGTCAACACGCCCGGCTAATTTTTGTATTTTTTTAGTAGAGACGAGATTTTGCCATGTAGGCCGAGCTGGTCTTAAACTCCTGACCTCGTGGCCCACCCGCCTCAGCCTCCCAAAGTGCTGGGATTTATAGGCATGAGCCACTGCGCCCAGCGAGCTCAGGGACTTTTTATGTGTTTGACTTATGACCTAATGACTTAAGTAGCTGGGCAGGCTGATAAGAACTGACAAAGTGAGCTATTTTGCAGGCTTGTAAACTTTCATTTTAGACTAAACGTCTTTGGTTCGAGTGAGGGGCAACTAAGGCGATGAGGAAGGGGAGAGGGAGAGGCCGACACGCAGGCATCGGCTACCCAAGCAAGGGCCTAGCGTATCTTGCGTCTTCTGTAGTTTGCTGACCTAGGCCAATTCAAGGCACTTTGTCTTGGAAACGGACCACTGTGTACATTATTTCCTTCATGTGATGTGCTTTGGTCAAGGAATAGGCTGAGGCAGACATCCAGGCCTGCATGACTCAGTAGGATTGGTGTGCAGGTGCACACCTCCATTTGTATGTAACCCAAGTTCACACTTGGCTCTATGCCACTTTGTAAAAGGTACGACTGCCCTGCTGACACTGCATGGGGCTCTGAGGATGTGGCTCGATGTGGCTCATGCACTGGTGCCCAGAGAAAGAGAGAGAGAGCCAGAGCTGTCCGTCTTGCAGGCGGGCAGTGGGGAGGCAGGAACCAGCCAGTGTCCAGAGAGAGAAAGAGTTAAGCTGCTGACCCTGAAGGCAAGGGAGAGCTCAAGCAGCTGAATAGGGAGGCCAGTGTGAAAAAACTGCTGATGAGGAGCGTGTGAGAGCTGCTGAATAAACTGCACTTCGCCTGCCTGTGGCAGCCTACCCAGTGTTCTTCAGCTATCTGCCCATCCACCCACTCCCCTTGGACCTCACTGTGGGCCCGAACCTGACCCCAGGCAGGACATTTGGTGAGTTGTGGACCTGATATCCAGCTCCTTCCTGTCCCCCAAATCTCCGGGGCCCGAAGCCTAGATGATCCTTTACAAAACATGAGTTTGGTACTCATTTTTGTAGCCGGTAGGGACCTCAAAAGGAGTTCTTAAAACCCAGGTGGGAGTGGTGAGCCCACCCTGTGGAGTGCATTCCACTTTAATAAATCTGCGTTTAGAGAGTGGCTTGAACCTGGGAGGCGGAGGAGGCAGTGAGCCAAGATCGCGCCGCTGCGCTCCAGCCTGAGCGACAAAGCGAGACTCCATCTCAAAAATAAAATTTAAAAATCCCTGCTTTCATTGCTTCGTTGCTTTGTTTCGTTCCTTTATCACTTTGTGTGTTTTATCCAATTCTTTATTCAAAATGCCAAGGACCCAGACAACTCACACTCAAAGCCCTCCTTCTGATAACAGAATAGTTGTGATAGATACCATGTGTCCTGCAAAGCCTAAACTGTTTCCTTTCTGTCCCTGACAGAAAAGGTGTGCTCTCTGACATAGGTAATTCAAAAACATCCACTGAGCAGACTCCCTTAGGGAGCACAGGAAGTCCTTGGTCTTAAGGCCTGGTGCGGACATGAGCTTTCGCCATCTCATGCTTTGTTTTATAGGAAATAAAGGATCGTCTAGGCTTCAGGCCCTGGGGATTTGGGGGACAGGACAGGAGCAGGATAGGGTTGATTAAAAACGAAATCAAATGTACTTTCTAAGCTTCACTATCCTGCTAGCTCTAGAATTGGAGTTACTGCATCAAGATTGTGGAAGAGAGTATAGGAGGAAGAAAAATACTGCCCCTAACGCTGTCTGATACAGTTTGGATATTTCTCCCCTAGATCTGACATTGACATGTAATCCCCAGTACTGGAGGTGGGGCTGGAGGGAGGTATGTGGGTCACAGGGGCAGATCCCTCATGGCTTGGTGCTGTCCTGGTGATAGTGAGTTATCAGGAGATCTGATTGTTTAAAAGTGGCACCCCGCTTCCCACTCCACCTCCCTCTCTTTCTTCTGCTGTTACCATGTAACAGACTGCTCCCCCTTGATCTTCCACCATGTGTAAAAAGCTCCCTGAGGCCTCCCCAGAAGCTGGGCAAACCGTGGTGCCATCCTTGAAACTGTAAGCCTGCAGAACCGTGAGCCAATTAAACCTCTTTTCTTGCAAATTACCTGGTCTCAGGCGTTCCTTTAGCGCAAGGCAAGAGTGGCCTAATACAATGTCCACATCCTAGTCCCCAGCTCCTGTGAGCATGTTACCTTGGCAGGGCAAAAGGGAATTGATTAAGTTGCTATCACCTGTCCTTGAGTTGGGGCCAGTAGCCTAGATTATCCAGGTGGGCCCAATCTAATCACATGACTCCTTAAGAGCAAGACAATCAGGGGTACTTGTGGTCAGAGAAAGAGACGTGGTGGTGGAAGTGAAGTCGCCTACTCCTACACGCTATGTTACTGGCTTCGAAGACAGAGGAAGAGGGCTGTGTCAAGGAAGGCAGCCGGCCTCTGGAAGAGGCCAGGAAGCAAATGGCCTCCCACAGCCTCCTGAAAGGCACATGGCCCTGCTGACACCTCAAACTCAGCCCAGTGAGACCCTTGCTGGACTCTGACCCACACACAGAACTGTGAGATAATAAGGTAAGACATTTGTGTTGTTCTAATCCGCTGTTTTCGGTAATTTTTAATAGCAGAAAATTTAATAGTAAAAAAAGTAGAAAATGGATATGGAAGGTGAGCCGAGTGCACCTCTTTAAATCACCGTCTTGCCAGATTTTCTCATGTCTTTGATATGATTTTTGATTGTCTAAATATTTTTAGGCTCATGTTGTATTTTAGAACTAGAAAAAACCTCATGTCTTGTGAATGTCCTATTTTATGCTTCAAAATATAAAAATATTTGAATCTCTTTAACTTCATCTTGTTTATCATTGGTGGACAGAGACTCAAAGTTGACTCTTATTCCCAGTCCAGAGCAATTTGCATCATATGATCAGTCTCTCTCCAAAAGCATTGCGAAGGGGATGCTTATTTTATGTTTTGTTTTTTGTTTTTTTGAGAAGGAAAGACAAAAAACAAAAAACCCTGTCGCCTAGGCTGGAGTGCAGTGGCGCCGTCTCAGCTCACTGCAACCTCCGGCTCCTGGGTTCAGGTGATTCTCCTGCCTCAGACTCCTGAGTAGCTGGGATTGCAGGCACCTGCCACCACGCCCAGCTAATTTTTGTGTTTTTAGTGGAGATAGAGTTTCACCTTGTTGGCCAGGCTGATCTCGAACTCTTGACCTCAAGTGATCCGCCTGCCTTGGCCTCCCAAAGTGCTGGGATTACAGGCACGAGCCACCACACCTGGCCGAGAGTGTTATTGTGCATAATGCCTACATGAGCAAACTTGATAAATGTCAGATTTCATTTTAGCAATTTTTTAAAAGTCAAACTACCATAAATAGGCTGGGTAAAAGTTACGTCAATTATTAAATTTTTAGTTTCCACTTACGTAGGCATCTTTCTATTTTTGTGCTGTGACTTTGGAGTACTTCCTCTCTTTAACCTATTGCATATTATTGGGTAAGCTATTGAACCTCTTCACCAAGTCATGAAATCTGCTTGGAACATTTGCAACAGTGTGGATTTTAAGGAACAATTTTGCATTTTCTATTTATTTCAGTCATAACAAAAACATATTTTTTAAATATTTTATTGCATTTAGGTTCTGGGGTACATGTGCAGATCATGCATGACTGTTGCATAGGTACATACATGGCAATGTGGTTTGCTGCCTGCATCCCCCCGTCATCTATATCTGGCATTTCTCCCCATGTTATCCCTCCCCAACTCCCTACCCCCGTTGTCCCTCCCCTAGTCCCCCCCGCCGACAGACCCCAGCGTGTGATGTTCTCGGACAGAGGGATAGGATTGAGAAGCGGCACAGTGGGAATTTTTAGGATACTGGTAATGTCCTATTTTTGATTCAGGTGTTGGTTTCACGAATACGTTTGCTCTGTAATAGGTTTGTCAGCTGTCAAGATTTGTGCATTTTCCGGATGTATGTTTTATTGAAATTAAAAGCTTTATTATGAATAAAAATGTACCAGAATCACTGGGACACAGTCAATATAGTACTTACCTAAGAACTCATACCATTGAATAGGTACTATAGCAATAAATATATTAAAAAGAAAAGAAAAAGTTTAATTTCCAACTCAGAGTTAAGAAATGAACAACAACAAAAATAACAAATGGGTCAGGCGCAATGGCTCACACCTGTAATCCCAGCACTTTGGGAGGCTGAGGCAGGCAAATCACTTGAGGTCAGGAGTTGGAGACAAGCCTGGCCAACAAGGTGAAACCCATCTCTACTGAAAATACAAAAACTAGCTGGGCATGGTGGTGGGTGCCTGTAATCTCAGCTACTTGGCAGGCTAAGGCAGGAGAATCTCTTGAGCCCAGGAGGTGGAGGTTGCAGTGAGCCAAGATTGTGCCACTGCATTCCAGCCTGGGTGACAGAGTAAGGCTCCATCTCAAAAACAAAACAAATAACAATGAAAAGATGTGGAAGGGAGAATTAACAAACAGAAATACATAGAATAATTGGTTAGAAAAGAGAAAGAAAATAGAACTGGGAATTGTTTCTATGAAAAAAATACTAGCTAGTGTAATAAGAAAAAAGCACAAATATACAAAATATCACAAATGATCATAAAACAAAAATAAAAATATGAGATGATTTTATGCACATAAATGTAAAAATCTAAATAAGACCAGTCAAGATAGCGCGTACCAGAGACCAGAGGTGACCTCCCTTCTGGATGGACACAAGAAGGGACAAAACAATGGTTTGCAAGACACTGTTGTGTATCAATCAACAAAGGTGATCCCTGAGAAGTGGGAAATAAATGGGGTGAGCCCTGTTATGGACTCAATTGTGCCCACCCACCCCCTCTCCCCTTAATTCATATGTTGAAGCCCTAACCTTTGATGTGACTGTATTTGGAGATAGCATCTTTAGGAAAGTAATTAAGGTTACATGAGATCATGGGGTTATAAGGGTGGGACCCTAGTCAGATGGGATTGGTGTCCTTATAAGAAAAGAAAGAGGTGGGGCATATGGCTCCTGCCTGTAATCCTAGCACTTTTGGAAGGCGGAGATGGGAGGATTGCTTGAGCTCAAGAGTTTGAGGCTAGCCTGGGCAACGGAGAGAGACCCTGCCTCCTGAATTCAAACAAACAAACAAAAAACACTACAAAAATCCCTCCTTCCCCCAGTGCAAGCACAGTGTAAAGTCACAGAAGGACATTGACTGGCCAGGAGGCAGGCCCTCACCAGAAATTGAATTTGCTGTCCTCTCAATCATGGACTTCCAGCCTCCAGAACTGGAAGAACATAAATGTCTGTTGTCGAAACCACCCAATCTGTGATATTTTGTCATGACAGCCCAGGCTAATACATTCTGCAACTGCCCCAGTGAGTTTTCAGGTTGCATGCCGAGATGGAGAACTTGGCATGATCTGTGAGTGGAGGAGACTCTGGCTGAGAGCCTGGGAAAATTAAGGTAGGTAAATTCCTCAGAACAGAGCCCTAGAGAGAAGAGAATCACATAGAGCGTGTCCCAGGAGTTTGCAGAGTGTCTCCCCTACTTGGCAGCTTGCTGATCAGTGCACGTGTGAGATGGAACTACGTGAGACGGGGGAACACACGCTCCCTCGGGACCAGGAACAGTGTCTGCTCCCACAGTCAGACTGGAAAACCTTAAGATTCACAGGACTTCTTGTTATTTAGGTCTCAGCTCAAGTGCTTTCTGCTGGGAGAGGTGTCCTGTGACCTTCCCAGTTAAGCGTTTTGTTTTGTTTTTTTGAGACAGGCTTGCTTTGTTGCCCAGGCTGGAGTACAGTGGCACGATCTCGGTTTACTACAGCCTTCACCCCTCAGGTTCAAACAATTCTCTTGTCTCGGCCTCCTGGGTAGCTGGGATTACAGGCATGTGCCACCACATCCAGCTTTTTTTTTTTTTTTTTTGTCTTTTTAGTAGAGACTGGGTTCCACTATATTGGCCAGGCTGGTCTTGAACTCCTGACCTTGTGATCCACCCGCCTTGGCCTTCCAAAGTGCTGGGATTACAGGCATGAGCCACCGTACCCACCTCCCCATGCCCCAATTTTATTTTTATTTTTTATTTTATTTTGAGACAGAGTCTTACTCCATCACCCAGGCCAGAGTGCAGTGGCACGATCTCGGCTCACTGCAACCTCTGCTTCCCAGGTTTAAGTGATTCTCCTGCCTCAGCCTCCCGAGTAGCTGGAACACAGGCGCACACCACCATGCCCGGCAATTTTTTTTGTATTTTTAGTAGAGACAGGGTTTCACCACATTGGCCAGGATGCCTTGATCTCTTGACCTCGTGATCTGCCCACCTTGGCCTCCCAAAGTGCTGGGTTTACAGGTGTGGGCCACTGTGTCCAGCCAATTTTTTGTCTTTTTTTTTTTTTTTTTTTTTTTTTTGAGTAGAGACAGGGCTTCACTATGTTGGCCAGGCTGATCTCGAACTCCTGACCTCAGGTGATCCACCCGCCTCGGCCTCCCAAAATGCTGGGATTATAGGAGTGAGCCACCGCCCCTGGCCCCCAGTTTTTGAGCCTCCTGCTTCTAGGTACGGCCTCCTGCACATGACTGACTGCTTGTTTATATCCAGTGTGCTTTTCATTATCTTCTGCACATCCTTACATTTTTATTCTCTGCTTCCCTCAAAGGGTCATTTTCATGAGAGAACAGGGAAGTGTTATTGTCTTCTGAGGGTTGTATCTCCAGTGCACAGAATAGTGCCTGGCAATTAAGGAGTTAATTACAGGTAAAAGTTATGATGCAGCTAACAGACGTTGAAAGGTATACAATGAAAAAAGCAAGCATGGGGAGGTGGAAGGGAGTTGTTTTCATCAACTGTAGTAGGGAGACAAAAGTTATTATAATAGAAAAGTTCAGTTAATTGAGGCTGAAGCACCTTGTTTAAAGGTGTGATGTTTCTAAGGAAAAAATCAGTAATCTAACAAAAACTTAGAGGAATTTGGGAAGAGGTAATGTCAGAGGCTGATAAGAAAGAATGGTATGAACATTACTTAGAGTTATATAAGGTAGTCATCAGGAATTACACCGTGAGCGTTGCGTTGGTGTGGAGAGGGGGGTTGCAAATTACTGCTTTCTATAATAGGTCTGTAAATATTTACTTTCTAGTCATAGTACATATTGCTTTGATTTTTTTTTAATAGAGGAATTCAAACGGGAAGAAATCTTAGATAAATCTGTAAAGGACTAGGATGAGGGATTTCATTCATTAATTTTTGGGGAGCACATACGTAGAGAAGACATCTCTGTCTTATTGTTTCTTAGGTAGACACACGTACATATGGAGTCAGTTCCCTTTTCTCTTGTGAATCTTTTTATTTTTTTTTTGAGTTGGAGTCTCGCTCTTTCACCCAGGCTGGAGTGCAGTGGCTCGGTCTCAGTCCACTGCAACCTCCGCCTCCCAGGTTCAAGCGATTCTCCTGCCTCAGCCTCCCAAGTAGCTGGAACTACAGGCACATGATACCCCGCCCATGAATTTTTTGTATTTTTAGTAGAGGTAGGGTTTCACCGTGTTAGCCAGGACGGTCTCGATCTCCTGATCTCGTGATACGCCCACCTTGACCTCCCAAAGTGCTGGGATTACAGGCAAAACATTTTGAGCAAAGTATAATCAATGCATCTTTGTATAGTACTTGGTATTTTGGATTTGCATTTTTTTGGAGGGGGGTGGCTCTATTCCAATTTTTCAGGCCCATAAGAAAGGAATTGTTTATAACAGGAGTCCAGAAGCCCTCACAGCAGAGGGAGTGTTCCCAGGCAGAAGAAATGTTCCCAGCATGTGGAGTGGGGAGGGATTTCCTGAGGCAGACACCAATGTTGTCCCTAAGTGAATGGCCCTTGTGGTTGTGGATTTGAGGCCCCAGAATGTCAGGAGGCACGTGGTCCGTTCCCTATGTCTGGGGGCAGCAGAGAGGGCCTGACTTCATCTATCATGCAGGGAGATAACCCACCTGTGGTGAGAACGGGCCTTGCAGAGTCTGAGGGCAGTTCTTGGGGTCACCATCTTGATTGTCACCAGCTGTGGCCAGTTGGAAAGGCACCCTTCCTGCTTGTTGACTTGCAAGTGTGGGACTGTGGGGCATTTCCTAGCAAGGCTGTGGACAGTGATCTGACATCAGCCCAGGGCCTCAGAACAGCTGAGCTTCCAGCTCTGCAACCTCTGCCTCCTTTCCCTCCAGGCATGGCCCAACATGCCTTTGCTGTGTACAGAAGGACATCTTTCCTTTTTGGGAATTCTGCTTTCTGAGATGACTAGGTGTGGCGTTTGCGCCTATGAGGTTAATATGTAGGTATAAGGTGTGGTTTCAAACATGGATTTGGGGTTAGGACCCGTTAGAAATACCGATACATATCTGTGATTCCCTTGGGAAGAGTCTGCTATTTGGGGAGATACCAGCTTCCCCCAGAAGGTGCCCCTTGGTGATTATCATGGGTCAAGGCATGTTTTACACACTCATGGTATGGATGAGAGTTTTTCAGACCTGCCAAATGTTGACCATCATTTGTTTCTGAAGGGGAGCCTGTTTTCTTGGGGATTGTGGTTCATGCACATGGAATATTGTTTTCTGTTCAAGTAACCAAGAGTTAAGTCTGCAAATACAGGTCAGTGATGGGTGGAGCTGTCAGACATCCAGGTGTATCAGCTAGCTTATGCAGCATAACAAACATCCCAGACTCTGTGACTTAATGTAACACCTATTTATCGAGCTCACAACTCTGTGGGATGGCATCATGTGGGCAGTTCTGTGATTTCACCAAGCTTGGCTTATCTCAGCTCGGATTCACTCATACCTCTGAAGTCGGCTGCTGGATGGGCAGGGGGCTTTCTGATGTCAGCTGGGGCACCTTCCTTGTCTCTGCAGGGTCTCTCATCATCCAACAGGCTGGCATGGGCTTGTTCTCATGGTGGGAGTGGGGGGGTCTGACCAAGAGCAGTAAAAGGGCAAAGCCAATGAGCAAGCACTTTTCAAGTTTCTGCTTGCATCATGTTTGCTGTTGTCTCATTGGTTGGAACATGTCACATGGCTAAGCCTGGAGTCCGTGGCAGACTCGTTAAACAAAATCAGAGCCATTCCTGCAAGCTGTGCACAGCACCCTGAGACAGCTGATACCGAACCCACTGTTCCCATCCAAACATACCTCAGAGGAGGGAAAACAGCTCCTGTTATCCTAAAAGAGATCCTGGCTCCTTTTTGCTGTTTCTCAACAATGTCGCGTGTGAACCTCTGATCCCTTTTGTAGGAATGGTGATAATAAAAATAATGATCAGTGACACTGATAATGACAGCTAACCTTATCACATTCCAGACACTTCTAATTGCATACAAGGATTATTTCATTTAATTCTTAGAGCCACGAGAATGAGAAGGTACATATACCAGCATTACATATGTCTCAAAAACTTGTAGGTGGAGAATGATATTTACAGTATGAGAAATTTACATAAAATTCTAAAAGCAATATTATATATCGTGGATATTTACATTTGTGTGTGTTTTTTTTAAATAATGGAAATGATAAAAACAAAACTCAAGCAGCCACTTTCATAGGAGGATGGAAACTGGTAGAAATAAACACGCGTGGGAGCTTTGATTATAACTGTGGAGAGGGGGGTTGAGTTCTGACTGAGGTTTAGCTAAGATTGGTAGAGGTTGCCTAGGCGCTAGTTATCTTCTCTTCTGTACTGTTTATGTCTAAAATATTTCAGAAACGAGAGATTGCTTGATCCACAAAAATATTTAAATATATTAAAAATCTACAGTAAAATCAATGGCTCAATGGAATAAGATTTTTAAAATCCAGAAATGAACCCAATTTTCTAATTAAAGGAGTGTCAGTCAAAAGGGTGAAATGGAACATTTAATGCATAGCAAGGAGACAACTGGGAAACCATTTGGGGAGAAAGTCAACTTAGATCCATGGCTCACACTTTGCACTAAAGTCACTTGCCAATGAATCAAAGATTTAAATATTTAAAATGAAAGTACAGGCCAGGCGCGGTGGCTCATGCCTGTAATCCCAGCACTTTGGGAGGCCGAGGCAGGTGGATCACAAGGTCAAGAGATCGAGACCATCCTGGTCAACAAGGTGAAACCCCGCCTCTACTAAAAATACAAAAAATTAGCTGGGCATGGTGGCGCGTGCCTGTAATCCCAGCTACTCGGGAGGCTGAGGCAGGAGAATTGCCTGAACCCAGGAGGCGGAGGTTGCAGTGAGCCGAGATCGCACCATTGCACTCCAGCCTGGGTAACAAGAGCGAAACTCCGTCTCAAAAAAAAGAAAAAAAAAATGAAAGTACAAAAAACGGTGGTGGCGGTGGGAGCTCTTAGCCTCTGGGAATCGTAGCTTTATAGAATGTGAGGTTTGGAAGTGACTTTATGGGTCACCTGTATGACAGGCATGCATTACCACACCCAGCTAATTTTTGTATTCTTAGAGATGGGGATTTGCCATGTTGGCCAGGCTGGTCTTGAACTCCTGGCCTCAAGTGATCCACCCACTTTGGCCTCCCGGAGTGCTGGGATTACAGGCATACCATCTCTTTTATAGATGAGGAAACTGAAGAACAGGGGCAGAAGTGTATTTTTACCCAGGTATTGAGTCCACTCAAATCAGCGCTAGTGCTGGAGTTTGACTAGATTCCCGGTTGTGGAGCAGGGTTTCTGTGCACTGGTGACCAGCTTGTCTGAATCTGGTGAGACGGAACACCCACGCACACAAGTTACATGAAATGAGATGGGTTTATTTCTTACAGACAGGCAGCAAGGCACAGCAGAAGCCTGGGATTTGTTGCCAGCCAGTCCCCCAGGCTCAGGAAATCTGGCCGGGGTGGATGGAGTCTCTCCATGTGTGTCCCACTTGCACCACAGCTGAGAGACCACAAAAGACAGCCCAGTCCACAAAAAACAGCCCAGTCCAGGTTGTATACTTCATGGGCAACACAATAGGCTGGGCTAAAACACCTAAGGATACTCTGTTTGCAGGGGAAAGAGGAACGGAGCCTGGGCTGTTAAAGCCAGTTCCTACGTACCTCCGGATGTTGCATTCCCAGCACATGCCAAGTTCATCCTGAGAACCATAAGCAAGAAAACGGGTGGCTGAGTGTCGTGGCTTACGCCTGTAATCTCAGCACTTTAGGAGGCCGGAGTAGGAGGATCACTTGAAGTCAGGAGTTCGAGACCAGCCTGGCCAACATGGCAAATCTCCAACTCTACTAAAAATACAAAACTTAGCTGGACGTGGTGAGATTACATGTGTGATCTCAACTACTTGGGAGGCTGAGGCAGGAGAATCGCTTGAACCTGGGAGGTGGAGGTTGTGCAGTGAGCTGAGATCACACAATTGCACTCCAGTTTGGGTGACAGAGTGAGACTCTTTCTCAAAAAAAAAAAAAAAAAAAAAAAATAGAGCTTGTGGCAGGCGGGTTGACCCAAGCCCACCTGGAGAATTGTCCTGCACAGATCAACCAAAAGTAATACTCAGTGGCCACCTGTACACGAGGCACTGTGCCAGGACTTGACCTAGATTATCTTACCACGTTTTCTCACCAAGCAAATGAGCTAGTTGCTGTCGTTATGCCCATTTGACAAATGAGGAGGTTGAGGCTGTGTGGAGTGGCGGAACTGTCGGCGCCGTGGCCTGTGTGCTCTGCTACGCTGTAGTACCCGGAAGGGTGGTGGCGGGTGTCCCCCTGACTCTGGTGAGAGCGGGGAGGGCTGCAGCGGAGCAGTGCCTCAAGGGTAAGTCGGAGCAGGACAAGGAGTTTGGAACCCAGCACAGCGGCTGTGTGTAGGGCGACTTTCCTCTCCTTCTGCACAAAGCCGTCTGTGCACTTTCTATCCCAGATGAGCCAGCTGTGCCCGTTCCACCTGCAGCAATGGCATTGGGACCAAAACAGTTTGAAAGGGCTCTGGCCATGGGAAGTCAGGAACCTGCTGCCAGCCAGGCAGGGCCAGTGTGCAAACTGGAATAAGCCTTCTCTTCCTCCAGTAATTGTTGTTTACAGTAGTCCTCCATCTTGGATTGCTATGCAATATTTGTGCATATTTATGGGGTGCATGTGATATTGCATGCATACCATGGATCATCATCGCAGCAGGGTAGTTAGGATATCCACCACCTCTTCCCCAGGGATTTCTGAAGTCAAGATGGCATTGCACAGCCTGAACAATCACAGGCAGCCCTGGGGGAAAGCTGGACTGGGGCGGGACGGGGTGCTCCCTTCAGGTAAGTTGGGTGACAGTGGTCATGGCCAAAGGGTAAAGATGGAGTTGGGGGAAGAAGAGGAGCGGGTAGGGGCTCTGGCACTGGGCCATAAAGAGTAGCATCTTGTTTAGGAACTGCAATTTCATAAACCATCATATTGCATAACAATAAAAAGTACCGGGATTTGGGAGGCTGAGGTGGGTGGATCGCTTGAGCCTAGGAATTTGAGACCAGCCTGGGCAACATGTTGAAACCCCGTATCTGTTGGGAAAAGCAGCAAAGGAGAAAGGACATACAGAGTGCCTACATAATTGGTTATGAGTAACATATAAACAAGGAACAACAAAATGTGGAATGCCGCAGGAGGCCTCTGAGGAGGAAGGCCTCTCTATGCCTCATGTTCCGGTGCAGGGTGACCTCGGCTCTGTTACCATAAACATTGTGCTCAAAGACGTAAAACCCCTTCGTAGCACTATGACATAGCCAGACTTGTAGGCTCCTTGTAAGGCCCGCGTTCCACCAGCTGCACATAGATAATAGGCTAAAGATAACCACATGTTCTTGTTTTGTGAAACTCCCAAACCACCACTGTTATCAATCCTCAGAATGACACGCTAGTTCCAGCTCACTGATTCACTTCCGGCTCACTGATTGACCCCACCATCACTCCACCCCTATCCTATAGATCAAAGTGATTGTAATCAATGAATAGTGTGGATGACCAGAGTTTGGGGCCTTCACGGTCTCCTCCAAAGTAATAAACTGATGGCCCCTGGTCCCACTTTCTCTTAATCTGTCTTTTTCTCATTCCTTTGTCCCATCAAACTCGGGGTACCCATGGGTGTTGTATGGCTGGTTGCCTACACATTCTGGAACCCAACGTGTGGGGCTCATGGCTCCCTACATGTCTCTACTAAAAAAACACAAAAAACTAGCTGGGTGTGGTGGCACGAGCCTGTAATCCCAGCTACTTGGGAGGCTGAGGCAGGAGAATCACTGTACTGGGGAGGCGGAGGTTGCAGTGAGCCAGGATTGCGCCACTGCACTCCATCCTGGGCGTCAGAGCAAGAGTTGGTATCAAAAAATAAATAAATAAACGAATGAATGAAGGAATGAATGAATTAAAAGTACAAGGGATGGCTATCCACAGCTGTAGGAATGAATCTCAAAAAATGGTGCTGAAGAAAGAAACCCAGACACAAAAGGTAATATATGAGTCCATTTGTATAAAGCACTAGAACAGCAGGCAAACTCAGCTTATGGCAATAAGAGGATGGTGGTTACCTGGGGAGGTGGCGGGGAGGGAGGTAGGTGGAATTACTGATGAGCCAGGGTACATGGTAACTATCAGGGGTGATAGAAACATTCCATTATGATTTGGGTCATGGCTACAGAGATGGAGATGTGAAAATTTATCAGTTAAAAACATCAAGCAAACAAAAAAGAGAAGCCCTTCTAAATCCACGTCCAGTGTGGATGCAACACGCAAGAAATCCGGCAAATCCTACGCCACTGCCTCCCAGGCGAGCTCCACTGCATGCACGGGTGCCACGCTCCACGCTGCACACCCCCACTGCAGATGCCGGCGTGTGCTCCCAACAGCAGCCTGCCACGCTGAGGCCACAGTGTAGGTTTGGAGTTGGGCAGCGGAGGGTACGGCACAGGGTGAATGCGTTCCCCCAAGTGTGTGGCGTGGCTGGGGCTGCCAGCACTGGTTTTGGTGGGCAGAGACTCTCCTATGCTGCTCCAGGACTCAGGTGGGAGCCCACAAATCCTTACCTCTGCCACTCCTGTGAGTTAGTGTGTTTGCCCTGTTGTCCTTAGATGTGGCATCTTTTTGTGCAGTGCACAACCTAGACACATGTACATTCATGTCTTGCCCATTAGACTGCCCAGGGCAAACCACGTAGCTTCACATCGTTTTCCTACAGTTCTCAGCTGGTACAGGGGCGGCACTGTGGGGGTTTGAATTCAGCATTTCAAGTTGGCAACAAATGTGCAGAAGCACCTGAAGTCACAGGTAACCATCGATGGGGTCCGGGACTTGGGCGCCACCTTCTGACCCCCACCTGGGACTCACTTTGTAAGGTGAAACCCATGGGATTCAAGGTCTCTAGGGATCCAAGCACGTGGCTTGTACCTGTAATCCCAGCATTTTGAGTGGCCAAGGCAGGAGAATCGCTTGATCCCAGGTGTTTGAGACAAGTCTGGGCAACATTGCAAGACCCCATCTCTTAAAAAAAAAAAAAAAAAAGCGGCTGGGCATAGTGGCATGTGCCTGTAGCCCCAGCTACTCAGGAGGCTGAGGCATCACTGGGCCCGGGAATTCAAGGCTGCAGTGAGCCGTGATTGCACCACTGCACTGCAGCCTGAGCGACTGAGTGAATCCCTGTCTCTAAGGAAAAAAAAAAAGATATGGGGGTTGTGGGTTGCGTCCTGCAAATGCAAGGCAAGTTCCAGGTGGTCCTGAAGTGAGAATGTCCCATTGGTGGCCCTCAGGAGTCTGCTGGTGTAGCCCGTTCCCCTGGGAGCTGGGCTGATCCTGTTACTTTAACCCATTGGTTCTCAACCCACAGTGGTTTGTCCTCTTGGGCACATCGGGCAATCTCTGGGGACATTTTTGGTTGTTGGGCCTGGTGGGGGTGCTACCAATACTGAGTGGAAGCCAGGGACTCTGCTAAATGTCCCAGAACGCACAGAGCACCCTCCTTCTCCAGCGCCTCTGCCCTCACCAAACAGGACGAGACCCTTCCGGTATCAATGGTGCCTCCGCTGGAGGCCCTGCTTTGGCCGGTGAAGAGTGGCAGGGTGATGCTCTGTGTGTTTGGGGCTCAGCCTTTGATATGCCATACCTTCTGCTTCATCCTCGGACCTCAGCCACCCTCAGGTTAGTTTCCTGGGGCTGCCATAACAAGTTACCATGAACTGGGTGGCTTAAGGCAACCGAAATGTGTTCTGTCTCTGTTCTGGAGGCTGGAAGGCCAAAATCAAGGTGTTGGCAGGGCTGGGGCCTTCTGGAGGCCATGGGGGAGAATTGGTTCCATGCCGGTGTCTTGGCTTCTGGCAGTCCTTGGCATTTCATGGCTGGTGTTGGCATAACTCTGGTCTTCCTCTGCCTTCACATGGCCTTCACCTGTGTGTATCTGTCTTCCACCCTCCTTAGAAGGACACCAGACATTGGATTTAGGGCCCAGCCTAACCCAGTATGACCTCATCTCAACGAGTGATATCTGCAAAAGCTGTTTTCATCTTCGCAGATGTAGCTGGTTCAGATGAGGCCATATACAACCATAGGTAAAGTTGTATTTTGAGGTTCTAGGCAGACATGAATTTTGGGGGTACACTGTTCAGCCTCCTAGAGCATGTCAGAAGTCCAGCTGGCCATGGTGGCTCACATCTGTAATGCCAGTATCTTGTGAGGCCGAGGGTAGGTGAATCACTTGAACCCAGGAGTTCAAGACCAACCTGGGCAACATAGTGAGACTCATTCTCTACAACAAATAGAAAAATTAGCCAGACATGGTGGCATGCGCCTGTAGTCCCAGCTACTCAGGAGGTTGAGATGGGAGGATCACCAGAACCCAGGGAGGTCGAGGCTGCAGTGAGCTGTGATCATACTGGTGCATGCTAGCCTGGGTGGCATGGTGAGACCCTATCTGAAAAAAAAAAAAAAGAGGCCCAATGCCCCTGAGTCCACCATGTGATGAGGAAGCCCAAGCTAGCTCCATGGAGAGGCCGCACGGACGGAGGAAGAAGAGCGACGCCCAGCCAAGCCCAGATGTTTCAGCCTTCTCATTTGAGCTCTGGATATGGAGAGAAGCCGTTTGATGCTCCAATTCCAGCGTCCTGTTGCCCTAGACAACCACGTGGGGCAGGAGAGCCATCTGGTCAACCCACAGGTTCGTGAGGTAGAATGAAGAATCATTTTAATCCATAAGCTTGGGATGCTTCATTACACAGCAATTGATAACTGACCTGAGGCCAGGCTGAGCTGCCCTTGACACTACCGTCCTGCCTCTCACAGGCGAGAGAAGTCCCTCTCCCAGATCTGAGGTGTACCGTGGGGTTCTGCAGCCTCACACCTGAGCACGAAGCTCAAGTCTGGACTGGAGAGGGCCTGCCTTCTCCCTCCTACCTCCCCTGGCCACCTGCAGCCTCGGGATAGCCCTGGTCACTTTCTTCCACCTGGCACTCAGGTGAGGGACTGAATGAGCATCTTGCTGCGGGCCTCCTTAGAGGGAGCTGGAATGCATGGCCCCACAGAATTTCTTTGGCCTCAGAAGCCTGCAAGAGGAGCTGGGGCGGAAGTGAGACGATGGGCCTGCAGTGCCCAGCACAGGCCCCAGAAGGCAGGCAGCCAGCCGGGAACTTCTCAAATGTCAGCCTTTGCTTCTGATCAGCACCCAGCCTATCTCCGGGAACCATTCTAGTCCCCGGAAGCCCAGCTAATGAGTCACATGGTATTCGCCTGGAAAGGAGGTCAGTTGGTAGGTAGTGCTGGCTCACCAGATGAGTAGTTAAAATTAGTTGGCCAGATTATACACTCACTTGGGAAAACGGTTTAGCAGGTTTTTCTTTGAAGTTAAACATATACCTACCCTATGAACAAGCACTCCCACTCCCACGTATTTACCCAAAATAAATGAAAACATATGTCCAAAAAGACTTGTACAAGAATGTTCATAGCAGCTTTAGGCATAATTGCCAAAACCTAGAAACAACACACATGATTCTTAACAGAAAAACAAACTGTGCCTGATCGCTTACAATGGAATCCTACTCAGGGACAAAAAGGAAGAAATTAAAGCCATGCAGGGAACAGCATGGATGAAGTTTAAAGCCATAATGTTAAGTGAAAGAAGCAGACACATTGACAGGTACATACCCAGTGCTTCCATGTGTATGAAATTCTAGAGGCAAAAAAATTCTAAAGGCAAAACCTCGCTGTAGTGATAGAAATCAGAACAATGGCTGCCCAGAGCAGTGGGGGCACGGGCTGGCTGGAAAGGGGTGTGGGGGATTTCTAGGGAGACAGGAATGTTCTGTAGTATGATTGGGACGTGTGTGTGTGTGTGTGAAACCTCATCAATCTGGACAGGCGTCATGGCACATGCCTGGAATCCCAGCACTTAGGAGGCCAAGGCGGACCGATCACCTGAGGTCGGGAGTTCGAGACTAGCCTGGCCAACATGGGAAAACCCCATGTCTGCTTAGCCGGGTGTGGTGGCATGCACCTGTAATCCCAGCGGGAGGCGGAGACAGGAGAATCCTTTGACCCCAGGAGGTGGAGGTTGCAGTGAGCTGAGATTGTGTGGCTACTTTCCAGTCTGGGCGACAGAGCAAGATGCAGTCTCCATTTCAAAAACAAAAAAACAAAACTGCATCAATCTGTATACCTAAAATGTGGGCATTTTAAAGGATGTAAATTATACCTCAATTTTAAGTTTAAAATGAAAAAAAAATTAAGGTCTCTTAATAGCAAAGATGAGTCAGGTCCTAGCTTTCCCAAGCCAAATGACTGTGCATTTGTCAGTTTTGACCAGTCACATATTTGGCCAGTGACATTTGTCAGGGCGGGTCAGAGTGTTAGTTCGAGCATTTATGCTCATGCGTGATGAATCTGACAGTGGGGTGACGGATGTCGGTCAGTCAGCAGCAGGCCTCTTGGGTTTGGAGGCAGAAGGAATGGCTCATCACTGGGTAACTGCACCACGGTGAAGGGTCAGGCGTTGGTCTGCTGCTTCCCACCCGGACTCCGTTGCTGTCTAGCTCTGTGACCTTGGGCAAGTCACTCAGCCCTCTGAGCCTCAGTTTCCTCATCTGTGAAATGTGGACAAGCATTGCATCTATCCCATGGGGTTGGCGAGATGATGAAGGGAGCTGATGGGTCTGCAGTGCCCAGCACAGGCCCCAGCACGTGTGCTCTGGCAGCGTCCCCTGTTATTCCTGCTTTTATTTCTCCGTCTGGCAGCAGGAAAGGATTGAGTGGAGGCCCCCTTTCTGTGTTTCTAGGCAGATGCTGCTGCTATTTGCTGGAAGAAGAGCTCAGGACCTTGGGAGGAGGAGCAGGGCTGAGCAGGCCTGGACATGGGGCGCTTCCCCAGAGGGCCATGGGAGAGGGGCCCCTGCAGTCTCAGGTCAGGCCTGCCCTCTGGTTCTCCACCTCCTGGGGACAACTCAGCCAGCTTGAGGGGGTCTCCCATCCCAGGCAGGCAGGAAGCCAGCTATGCAGGCCAGCAATGGCAAGTGGGCAGAAGGGTGTAACTGGGGCAGGGACCTAAAGGGAGGTAAAGGACAGAACAAAGTGTCCCCCAGGCCCCTCCTGTCAGGGAGGGGAGCAGCTGAGAAACTCATCCTCACCTGGATATTTGGGACGAATACAGTCACCCTTCCAGGGGAACTTGCAGTTTAAAAGAGAAGTCTGAATAGAGCAATGCATATCTCAAAGGAATACTTTGCTCCAGTGAATTTCAGGTGTCTATAGCAGATCTCTTTTTCAGGTCAGGGGCTCCTGTCCGGAGTAACCCCTTCCCATCACCACCCAATAAAAGAAAAAATATACTGGACACCGTGGCTCACGCCTGTAATCCCAGCACTTTGGGAAGCCGAGGTGGACAGATCACCTGAGGTCGGGAGTTTGAGACCAGCCTGACCAACATGGTGAAATCCTGCCTCTACTAAAAAGATAAAATTCATCAGGCATGGGGGCATGCACCTGTAATCCCAGCTACTCAGGAGGCTGAGGCAGGAGAATCGCTTGAATCCATGAGGTGGAGGTTGCAGTGAGCTGAGATCGCACCATTGCTCTCCAGCCTGGGCAACAGGAGCAAACTCTGTCTCAAAAAAATAAATAAAAGAAAAAAACAACAACAACAGGGGACACACCTGTTTCACCTTCTCACAGGAGAGAAGGGTGTTGGCAGTGTGGCACGGGGCCGTTCTGAGTTCTGACATCACGCTAGGATCGTCTTAGGCTCACAGCGTTTAATACGAACTTCCCTGCATAGTAAGGGATACTATATTGCCTCATTAAGTTGTCAGAGCCACTCCATGGGGCTGTAGATGTAGGGGAGTTAAATAAGGAGGCTAAGCATGGAGGTGAATGACATGTGTCACCTACTCACAGATGGCAGAACTGGATTCAAACCCATCGTCTGACCCTAAAGCCCACTTGGCTGCTAGTCATTCTGTTAGGCCGGCCACACTTCTCTGCAGTTCCTAATTATGACCACCAGGCGGCGCCACTACTCCATGCATGAATACTCTCCGCACTGTTCGGATGAGGCTTAGATTACTGCTTTCTGATTTACCACAGTAATATTAGCAGCTACTGTTAATTTAGCACTTGCTATGTGCCAGGCCTGCACTAAGCACTAAATGCTTTATTTCATATATTTCTCACACAGCTGTAAGATTTGAGAGCAGACTATGCTTCACAGAAGCACAGACAATGCTGTTCGAAACCAAGTCTGTCTTCAAAGCCCGTCCTCTTAACCATATCCTCAGTGGAGGTCACAAACCAGACACTCGGAGGCTGCATTTGGTTGGCAGACTCGGTTTTGTTGGTTGGTTCGTGTTGGGTTGGTTTTTTGTTGTCTTTGGCTGGCATGGTGTCCAACACACATTGAATTTAAATGCTTTTTGCAGGGCAGTCGTTCTCCACTTAGCCCCAGTCCCCAGCATTCCCTCTCGTCCCTCTGTCTCCTTCCTTTGCTTATGTTATCTGCCTTTGCTTATGTTAGAGCAATGCATAACATACACGTTGGAATTTGCGGCTACCTCTGTGGTTATGAGTTTATCGCCTCCATTTATGCTAATAATATCTCGTGGATGGGAGTCAAAGGATTCTAGAGAAGCTTGGAGTTTTTAGGAAGGCACACAGGAAAGGTGACAAATGGCGTGGCCTAGAGTCATTGTGGAGATGTGGGAGGGAGCCCCGTCCGTCAGTGTCTGCCCCGGTCTTATCAGTAAATGTCCCTGTGCTCTGTCAGCACAGCGTGAATGGCACCTGCAGAGACGTGTGGGCTTCCTGGGCTGGACAGCGGTGCGCTGGAGGCGAGCATGCCACATTTCAGCCTCGCAGTGCCCTCCCTGAGAGTGACCTGCTTACTGCGCACCCACACGGAATCCTTCCCGATTTGCGCCTGTTTCCTTTCACCCGGCCCAGGAACCAGTGGTTGGACTTAACCAGCATCGATGGAGCGCCCCATCTATCAGGGACAGAACTGTGCTGCCCCAGACTCACACATTGAAGTTCTAACTCCCAGTGCCTCAGAATACGACTGTACTTGGAGATAAGGCCTTTACAAAGGTGATTGAGTTTAAAATGAAGCCATTAGGGTGGGCCCTAATTCAGTCCACCAGGTGTCCTCATAAGAAGAAGAGACTCGGACATGCAGGGAGACCCCAGGAGTGTAGAGGCACAGACACAACCATGTGAGGACACAGAGGAGATGGCCATCTAGAGAGGCCACAGAAGAAACAGCACCCTCTGGCACCTTGATCTTGGACTCTTAGTCTCCAGAACTGTGAGAAAATTAATTTCTGTTTTTTTTGTTTTTTGTTTTTTTTTTTTGAGATGGAATCTTGATCTGTCACCCAGGCTGGAGTGCAGTGGCATGATCTTGGCTCACTGCAACCTTCACCTCCCGAGTTTAAGTGATTCTCCTGCCTCAGCCTCCTGAGTAGCTGGGATCACAGGCAAGCGTCACCACACTCAGCTAATTTTTGTATTTTTAGTATGGATGGGGTTTCCTCATGTTGGTCAGGTTGGTCTCAAACTCCTGACCTCGTGATCTGCCTGCCTCGGCCTCCCAAAGTGCTGGGATTACAGGCATGAGCCACTGCGCCCGGCCAATTTCTGTTGTTTAAGCCATTTCTGTTGTTATGGCAGCCCAAGCTGGCTAATACGCTGTCCATCAAACGTGGGCCGGGCAGGGCTTAGACAGGGCTGGCTGAGCTGAAAATGTAAGTCTGTGGTCAGCAGCCAGCCTCACAGGGCACAGTAGCTCATGCCTGCGATGCCAGCACTTTTGGAGGCTGAGGCAGGAGGATCACTTGAGCTCTGGAGTTCAAGATCAGCCTGGACAACATAGGGAGACCCTGTATCTACAAAAATTATCCCGGTGTGGTGGCACGTGTCTGTATTATCAGCTACTCAGGAGGCTGAGGTGGGAGGATCACTCAAGCCCAGGAGGTTGAGGCTGCAGTGAGCAGAAATTGCATCACTGGACTCCAGCCTGAGCAACAGAGTAAGAACCTGTCTGAAATTAAAGAAAAAAAAGGCAGCCTGACAGGGGAAGACGAAGGAGCTTGGAGACCACCCTCCTACTCCCTACTCCCCTGTGTGAAACCCATGCGTGGTGGGATTAATGAATGTGCTTTGTTTGTTATGCTCTTACTCTTAGTGATGAGAACCACTTCTTCATAGATGAGAGCTTAAAGAAGCCAAATTCTTGGTTTTTAAGTTCAAAAAGATGGTCTAGGAGTAAGAGGAAGCTGAAGGGGAGATGCCATCTGGCTCTCTTCAGATTGGAAGGGTCCATCTACCACCAGCAAAGCGAGGAAAGGCCCACCTAAATGGACATCCCTGTGAGATTTCAAGACATGGTGAATGAAGAGAAAATCTAAAAGTTACCAGAGAAGGGGGCGAAAAGTAAACCACATACAAAGAAATGGGAAGCAGAATAACATTCAACACACACCAGCAAGGCTGGAAATGAGAAGGCAATGAAGCAGCGACTTCGAAATTCAGAGAGAAAGTTATTTTCAGCCTGGGTGTCTTTACCCAGTCAAACCATCAATCAAGTGTGAGGGCAGAATGAAAACACTGGCAGAGCTGCACCTTTATTTCTCATCTATCCTTTCTTCGAAGGTGCCTGGAAGATGTGTTCCACCACCACAAAGCAGCAACGTAGGAAGGAGGACTGGATGGAATCCGATAAAGAGAAGACCTGCCATAGAGAAAAGCAAAGGAATTTGCTAAATTATAAAAGGAAGTGTCTGATGACGCTGGGAATCTGCCTGAGAAAGAGATTAAATTGGAGAACAAAGTGTCTGGCCATAGTCAGAGCGGGCTTACAGCTCTGAGCTCTGGGGGGAAATGAGTGACGGAGAGAGGAAAATGAAGCATTATTCAAGGAAAAAAATAAAGTACGCAGCTTGACCCATCAGCAAACATGAGTTAGAGAACAGGAATTATGTGGCCTGGAATTTCACTTCACCACAATTACCGTGTAGTTTCCTGGGAGGACCTGGAGGGAGAAGCAGGATGGAGGAGGAGCACTAAATTCTTTTTTTTCCACGAAAAGACGTGAATATAAGGCATTTTAAAATCTATACATCAAGAAAGAGCAGTGTGTGCATATTCATTTGTTAAATAATGAAAAGTTGAGAGTATTTACCCCCAGCTGGTGAGAGTCGGAGATTGGAAGGAGGGAAGGGCTGAGGACACTCTGATTTCACTACAAGCTTCATGGTCCAGTTTGACTTTTTTTTTTTTTTTCTCTCTGAGATGGAGTCTTGCTCTGTCACCAGGGCTGGAGTGCAGTGGCATGATCGCTGCTCACTGCAATCTGCACCTCCTGGGTTTGAGCAATTCTCCTGCCTCAGCCTCCTGAGTAGCTGGGACTGTAAGTACACGCCACCATGCCTGGCTAATTTTTTGTATTTTAGTAGAGATGGAGTTTCACCATGTTGCCCAGGCTGGTCGCGAACTCGTGAGCTCAAGTGATCCTCCTGCTCTGGCCTCCCAAAAGTGCTGGGATTACAAGCATGAGCCACCATACCCTGCCCAATTTCACTTTTTAAGCCAGGAATATGTAGCCAGCCCTCCATATCCATGGGCTCTGCATGACGTATTCAACCAACCACAGATCAAACACATTTTTTACAAAATACAATAGTAAAAAAATATATAAATAAAACCAAAACAGTTTAACAACTCTTTACATAGTAGTTATATTGGACAAGGTGTTATCAGTAATCTGGAGATGATTCCCAGGATACAGGAAGATATGCATAGATTATTTGCAAATTCTATGCCATTTTGTATAGGAGACTTGAGCATCTGTGGATTTTGGTGTCTGTGGAAGGTCCTGGAACAAATCCCCTGTAGATATCAAGGGTTGATGATATTATTACAGTTTTCAAGTTGAAGTCAAGGACCTTGAAAACCAGCACTCTTACATGCACGTAGATGTTACTTGCTCTTAAAAAAAATCATGAAAGGCCTGTGTCGGGCACTGCCGGCATGAATTTTACACTGCCAGGTCCGAGTCCCCTTTTCTTGTCCCCCTTGAGCCCTTTCTAATCCTGACGGCGTCTTAGCCCAGCAAGGGCTACTGTGACAGGGTTTGGATTCCAGGGCAGGCTTAGCTTGCTGCCTGGTGGGCTGTGTTCTTTCCAGGCCCTTGGTCTCTCACCCACCCAAGAATGGGAGGGAGGACCCCGTTGAACGTGTCGTGCTTATAAGTAAACGTCGGACCCCAAAGAGTGTTGCAGAAAGTGATTTATTTAGACAGACAGAGAAAGGAGCAAGATAAAGCTTCCATGAGGTCGTGGAAGGGGATCCAGATATGGAGTCCATACCAAGGTGGGGGAAGGGGACTTTTAACCTGGGAGGAACTCCCCCCCCTCCTTTAAGCTTCCCAGACTATGAAAGGAGTTCCCTTAAACTTCCACTGGAGTGATCGATCTTTGATTATTTCCGGCATGCTAAAGTTTAAACAAAGACCTCTAAGCCCCTGAGTCAGGGAGGCGGGGAGGTATGGCGCTGGGAAGTTCTTGCCTTTGAAACTTCGCCCCCTTGTGGACCCAGGAGGAGAACACATTCCCTTACTGCCATAACAAAATATCACAGACTGGGCGGCTCAAGCAACAGAAATTGATTTTCTTGCAGTTCTGTAGACTGGAAAGTTCATGATCAAGGCGCCAGCATGGCTGGCTTCTGGTGCGGGCCCTTCCTGACTTGGAGATGGCTGCCTTCGCTCTGTGTCCTCACATGGCAGGCGGGAGGGGGTTCTGGTGTCTCTCTCTTTTTTTTTTTTTTTTTTGGTTTGTGACAGAGTCGCGCTCTGTCACCCAGACTGGAGTGCAGTAGTACAATCTTGGCTCACTGTAACCTCTGCCTCCCAGGTTCAAGCCAGTTCTCCTGCCTCAGCCTCCCAAGTAGCTGGGGTTACAGGCACACGCCACCACACCTGGCTGACTTTTGTATCAGGGTTTCACCATGTTGGCCAGACTGATCTCAAACTCCTGACCTCAGGTGATCCACCCACCTCAGCCTCCCAAAGTGCTGGGATTACCGGTGTGAGCCACCACTCCCAGCCCTGGTGTCTCTTCTTATAAGGACACTGATCCCACCATGAGGACCCTGCCCTCATGACCTATTCTCAGCCTAATCACCTACCAAAGGCCCCATCTTCAAATACCATTGCCTTGAAGGTCAGAGCTTCAACATAGGAATTCTGGGGAGACACGATTCAGTCCCCAGCAGAAAGCGACAGTGAAATTGCAGCTGGCCTCTGCATTTCGACCCCCTGCCCGCCGCCATTGATTAGAAGGTCTCCAAAGTGGTTTCTGCTTTGCACTTGCTCTTCAGAAAGCTCGTTTCTGTCCTCTGATTCCCTTCCCATGCCTCGAAGTCAGTCTTGGCCTTGGGTACAGGGGCATCTTGCCCACAGGCACGTGGTTAATGCATAGTGGTGCAGGGCCCAGGGCCGAAGTCCTGACATCAGGACTGTGGGCTCCTCGTCCAGTGCTCTCTCCCATGGTGCCCGCGAGTACATGACCAGTTTCCAGTGGCATTCTGCGTCATGGCAATTTGGATTCCTGTCCTTCACTGTCACTACCTCCTCTCGCCTGGATGACTATGCAGCCTCCTGACAAATCGTCCCATGTCCACTCCTCCACCCCCGCCACCCACTTCCCTCTCACCGCCAGAGAGATCCTGTAAAGCTGCCATCTGGGGCCTGCCTCTCCTAAACCTAGATGACTTCCTGTTCTTACAGCACAGTCCAAACCCCTCTTGGCCTGGCCAGGCCCCTGCTGGCTTCTCTCATATCATGCCATGTTGCCCTTTGGCCATTTCCCAGCCAACACTGGTTTCCTTGCTATTTCAGAGCAAGCCAGCGTCTTCCCGCCCCAGGCCTGTGTGTGCCCTTCTTCTGCCAGGAACTCCGTTCTGCCACTCTCCTTGCCTGTTCTTTGCTTCCTTCGGGTCTCTGCTCAACAGCCAGCTCCGTTCCCTCTCCGCAGTGCCACGGGCTGCCCAGCCCCTGTCATGTCACCCTATCATGCCATCTTGTCACCATCTCACACTTCCTGCTAACTCATTAGCACATTTGTGCACGTAAATGTTGATCGTAATCTTTCCTGTTGCCCAGGAGGTTGACCAGGGATCTCCGCGGAGGAGAAGGGGTGTACGCGTTGCAGGAACTGATTCCAGTGGGGCCGCACCTCACCTCCCGCCCTGGGCCCCTCACACTCATCCCTCAGCTCACGGGAAGGGTGGACAGCGGCTCCTCCCTGGTCAGCACCTGTATGCGTCCGCACCACCAGCCCCTGCAAGAGAATGACTGCAGGCTGGGGCGGGCCTCCAGGGTACCTCCTCAAAAGGCCTTCCTTCCCCATCTTCTCCCCTTGGAAAACAGGCCTCCTTTTATTCTTGCTCATAGCTGTGATTTTCAGACCTTCTCAGCACCCTTGCTATCAGAAGTCTTCTCGATGTCTGTGGGTGTCCTTGTTTAGGGATTATTTCTCCTGCTATCCTGAAGTCCAAAAGGCTGGAGATCTGCCTGGTCTGTGTCACTTGTCACTTTGCCACAGCAGCCGGCACTTAATAGGAGCTCATTAAATGCTTGCTGAATGAATGCGAATTGACCTGTTTTTGTATTTAATGGAAACCTCTGGAAGGCAGCCTCCCTCCACCTGGGACGGAGCTCTAAGGTAGAAGGTCAAACACAGGCAAGGCCAGGCTGGCAGAGAGATGGGCAGGTGGTGGTGGGTAGCCAAACCTTCGGGTAGCAGGGACAAGTTTGGAGTGGGGACGGAAGCAGAGCTTGTGCCCTGAAGACAAGAGTGAAGCGGGGACCCGAGAGATGAAGGGTGACACTGCTCTTTTCACTTTCAGGCCCAGGTTCTTAAAAAACATCATGTAATAAAACATGAGAATCTGAGCTGTTACGAGCCAGACCCCTACAAATAGGCCATCATTTGCAATCCCAACAAGATTTCTCTGGGAATGGTAACAGTATTCCCACTTCCCGGATAAGGAAAGCAAGAGCTAGAGAAAGATAAGCAAACAACATTTCTTATGTTAAATTGTCCCAGGCAATTCACACATACTGTCTCATTTAACCAGTAGGCTGAGCCATAGCTATTACCACTACAGTTTTGCATAGGAGGAAACCAGATCTCCAAGTGGAAATTCTTCCAGGTGTCACAGCCAGAGAGGGTAGGGTTGGTCCTAGAACCCCAAGGCTGTTGCCATCCTCAGTCTGATTTTTGCCAGATGCTGTGCAACCTCCATTGTGCCTGAAGTCTCTCTGGTCCTGCTGGTATTCACACTCTGAGCCAAGCTCTCTCTCTCCAAACTGTATCCACTCCCCAATGTCATCATCTTTTTCCTTCATTCAAAGGACAGTGACAGCTCATCTGGTCCACTTTGCCAGGATAAGGCCATTTTGCAGAAATAAATGTGTCTAATAACTCATGCATGTCCCCTTATACATGCTGAAACCAAAGAAAAAATAAGCCTGCTACGTGATGCCTGCAGGGGCAGCCGCTGGGCGTAGGATGGTTTGATCCTGCACCGAATGTCCCCAGACCACCACGTTTGAGTTCGTGTATTTCTTTCCCTTGCCCAGAACTGCTTCTCTTGGCTTTTGCTGCGCCCGCCTGTATCAGACAGTTTTTTGCTGACTTCCCTCATATGCTAAAGGCTGGAAGATAAAGTTGCTGGGGTTGTGTGTAAAGGGATGATCTCGGTGCTTTTTGAAAGTCAAATCCCAGGGCTTTAGCGCCTGAGATCTCTCCGTCTTGGAGTTTTGCTTCCTACGTGCAAGTGGAAGAAATTTGGAAAAGGAGAGATGTGGGGTCTGATGTCATTTTAATTCTCAGCTTCATACAAATTATGTGACCTCCAACAAGTAACTTGGCCTCTCTGGGCAACACATTTCTCCCGTGAAAATGTGTAATGGTATATACACAAAAGCATAGCTGTGAGTTCCACAAACTTGCGTCTTTCCTTCAGGGCACATTTCCTCAGGACAGCGGTCCCCAAACTTTTTGGCACCAGTGACCAGTTTCGCAGAAGGCAACTTTCCCACGGTGGTCAGGAGATGGTTTCAAGACGAAACTGTTGCACCTCAGGCCATCAGGCATTAGTTAGATTTTTTTTTTTTTTTTTTTTTTGAGATGGAGTTTCACTCTTGTTGCCCAGGTTGGAATCCAATGGCGTGATCTCAGCTCACCACAACCTCTGCCTCCCGGGTTCAAGCGATTCTCCTGCCTCAGCCTACCAAGCAGTTGGGATTACAGGTGTCTGCCACCACACCCAGCAAATTTTTATATTTTCGGTAGAGACAGTGTTTCACCATGTTGGCCAGGCTGGTCTCAAACTCCTGATCTCAGGAGATCTGCCCACTTCGGCCTCCCAAAGTGCTGGGATTATAGGCGTGAGGCACTGCGCCGGCCAGTTAGATTCTTATAAGGAGCATGTAGCCTGCATCCCTCACATGTGCAGTTCACAATGGGGTTCACCCTCCAATGAGAATCTGTTGCCGCTGTTGCTCTGACAGGAGGCGGAGCTCAGGTGGGAATGCTCGCTGGCCCACCGCTCACCTCCTGCTGTGCGGCCCGGTTCCTAACAGGCCAGGGACTGGCCCAGGGGTTGAGGACCGCTTCTCTGGGATGATTGCATTTCCCATCCCTGCTGACTAGGTGTGGCCATCAGGAAATGGGAAGCAGTGACAGGCGCCACTTTGTTCCCCCTTCTGCAGGACCCCAGCTCATTCACCATGACTGGTTATAGAGGATCCAGGGGAGGGCTCCGAGGGCGGAGCGGGTGGCAGAGCCACTAGAGAGAAGAACCCCAAATGTTCTTGGTGGCTTGGAGGAGGCTTGGAGGAATCAACTTTGTTGGGTTAAGCTGCTGAGATGGGGGTTATTGCTGCAGCGTCGCCTGGCACATCCTGAATAGCACACGATGCAAGAAACTTGAACTTCCAGTGTAGAGATTAAATATTCTTCTAGTAATATATAATATATAATGTTGGTAACCAGGCACGGTGGCTCATGCCTGTAATCCTAGCACTTTGGGAGGCTGAGGCAGGCAGATTGCCTGAGCTCAGGAGTTCAAGATCAGCCTGGGCAACACAGTGAAACCCCATCTCTGCTAAAATACAAAATAAATTAGCCAGGTGTGGTGGTATGTGCCTGTAATCCCAGCTACTTGGGAGCCTGAGGCAGGAGAATTGCTTGAACCCAGGAGGTGGAGGTTTCAGTGAGCCGAGATCATACCACTGCCCTCCAGCCGGGGCAACAGATCGAGATTCTGCCGCTACCAAAAAAAAAAAAAAAAAGATGGATGGATGGGTGGATAATACTGTTTTAAGGACTTTACCTATATTAACTCACTGTTACTTAGAACAGAGCTTTGAAGAGGAGACTATCTCCAAGTTAGACCTGAGGAAACAGAAGTTAAGAAACTTGCCTGAGGTCATGCAACTCGTAGGCAGCCAAGCAAAAATTGTCTCAGGCAGGCTGTGACCCAGCCCTCAACCTAACCACCACCCCACACTGCCTCTCACTCTCAAAATGACTGCCCTTCAGCGTTTAGTGGGCTTGGGGTTATTGGTCCTGGGTAATTTGGAAAGCAGAGCTGGTTACTAACTGATGGGTTGAGCAATGTTTTAAACTCCTGAATTTATAACCGCATATCAGATCTTTTTTGCTCGGGAGTTCTTTCAAACTTTCAAGAACAGATAATTCCGTGCTAACTGATGTGTGCATATGCATGTGCTGCACTGCAATATGAACAGTCATGGGGCTTGTATGTGTCCATGCATGTGTCTGCATGAGATGGGCATGGATGTAAGATGTACCTGAATAGTGGATGGAGAATATGCAGGACATTTGCGTGCATTTGGTGTATGTCTAATGTGTGTGGTGGGCTTGTATGTACATGGTATGCATGCGATGTCTGTATGCACATTTGTGTGTGGTGTGTCATTGCATATGTATGTACATGTGGCATGCATGTGTGCATGGCCATGGTGTACATGTATGTGGTGTGTGTCCATGTGCTATGCATGAGCACGTGTGTGTGTGTGATGTAGGTCTGTAACACGCTGAGTTTGTGTGTTATGTGTGTGCATGCATCTGTGTGTGTTTTGGGTGCTGTGTATGTGTGCGTCTTACATGCATGCTAGCTATACATATGCACACCACATAACATACCTATACACATACAGCTGGCACTTGCCAAGCACACCATGCACAGACATGCGTACGACGTACATAGATGCACAGGGATGCATCATACATGCCACACGCACATCACATGGACACACCTCACCCTTACACACATGCAAAACACACAAGACCACACTGCACACTCTCATACCACCTCCGCACGCACGCTGTCCACACGGGCAGCACCCTGCCCCACCATGCTGGGAGTCAGAGCTGGCCTGCACCCCAGGAGATGGCTGCAGAACTCGAATGTTCGGGAATAAGCACCATTTGTGAGGTTCACCTTCCATCTGAGCACAGCCACCCTGTTTCCAATTCAAAAAGATCACCATGCAGCCATGTGGACTCTGCCTCAACTTCCTCCAGGGAGAATTCTCCAAAATTCTTGATGAGATTCACAATTGCAGAGTCATAGCCTCTGGGACCTGAGCGCAGGAAAGTGTGGTACACGGGAGTGTGTGCCAGTCCTGATCATTTGTCAGGGCGCAGACCAGATGTTGCCTCATCCGGGAAGCCTTTGACCCTAGCTGGACAGGGCGCCCCTGGTCTGCATTCCCCTGGCTCCCCTTTTTCCACTGGTCACATGGCATTCGTAATTTTATACTTTTATGGTTTATAATATAAAGTGGCTAATATTTAATTATAATGTTATGCTTTCCATCTCTGTCTCCCCAAGTGGACCTTAACTCCAGGAAGGCAGACTGTGCCCCATCCTGCTGGCATCCCTGGTGCTCAGCGGAGGGCGTGACAAAGGAACTGCTCTGTTGTTTGTATTCTTGCTGAATGAACACATTGAATTTTAGCATCATGGACCCTGAAAATTAATCTGTGCCTTGTTGCCCACCTTCCAATCCAATGTAAACATGTATATGTATCCCTCCAGGGGGAATTACTACTGGGCAATTTTGGGACCAGCCACGCCTGCCTTCTGGGGCGGGGGGGTCTCAGCCTCGGCCCGGGGTGTGCCTCCTGCTTGGACCAAATGCGTTTGTAGGGGAGGTGTGAGATGGAGAAGTCAGAGGAAGGCGCTTGGCCCTGGGGTGAGTGGGGTTGGTCCCTGGGCCAGCTGTGTGAGCAGCGAGGACAGGCTGCAGGCAGGAGTTAGGGGTGTTCACAATGTCAGGGTCACTGCTGTAGGATCCGGCAATAACTTGAAACCTCAAGGTATGAGGGGCCCTGGCCGTAGACTGGCCCTAGCAGGTGGAGGATGCTGCAGGAAGGGCCTGGCCCATGACAAGGCTAGGGGACCCGGGGCCAGCCGCTTTGGGAGCAAAACCCCAGTGTTTTGACAGCAGGTGTGACCCTGGGCTCTTGGGGTCTCTGTGGGTCGTGGCCACCATCATTGCCGGATGGAATAGAAAACAGGCAGCAGACACTGCATCCCAGGAAGGAGGAAGCCCCTGGGGTGGCACTTGAGTTGTGGTTCTGGGGCTGAAAGTCTTGCTGTTGCAGGTAAGGCCAGAGCCAGTGAGATCTGGAGCAATACTGATGTGGCCCCACTTGGACCATGGGTGTAGCCGGTATTGTCGGCTATTGCCTTAGAAACATATGGGCCTGAGATGGGGATTCTGGTTCAAGCGATTCACTGAGTGGGTACTCTCAGAAGGGAGTCATATCCTCGGAGCAGGGTGGGGCAGGGGGAAGGAACTTAGCAAGGATGGTGTTGCAGCTGGAGACGGCTTCAGGCTGCTCCAGGGACTCAGGTTGTGCATGGGACCTCAGAGTTGGCATCTCGATTATTTGGTCCTTAGCTGTGGGCAGCTCTGGGGGGCAATGACCAGGATGGGGGTGGTGTAGCTTTGAGCTAAGAGCAGTCAACACTCGGGACCTAGGGATGGGCTCTGGCTACAGAGGAGCCCAGGGAGAGGGGACACCAATGTCATCCGCTGCAGTCGGTGCTACAGACCAAACGATTATGTCCTCCCGGAATTGATCATTGGAATCCTAACCCTTGCTGGGCTGGTATTTGGAGGCAGGGTCTTTGAAAGGTGATTGAATGGAGCCCTCAGGATTGGGGTGAATGCTGTTAAAGAAATTCTGGAGAGCGCCGTCCCCTCCAGCCCTGTCATACACAGCGAGAGGATGGACATCCATGAACCAGCAAGTGAACCCTTACCCCTGAGGCTGCCAGCGCCTTGATCTTAGACCTCCCAGTCTCCACAACTGTGAGCAGTGAGTTTGTGTTCCTGCAGGCTACTCGGCCTGTGGCGTTCTGTTAGGGCACCCGAGATGGACTAAGACAGTCACTGTCCTCTCCATGGCCCTGAAATTAGCCTTTTGGCTCTGTTCCCACTCTCTGGGGCCCCAGGACACACCCATGCGACAGACAGTCCCTGAGACCTGCAGGCAGGGCACTTAGGTTCTTCCTGGGACCTCTGAGTGTCCTGTGCAGCCCAGAGGCTGGTCTTGGCGTGTGGACACTTGGAAAGGACTCCTGAGCTCCTGGCACAGCTTCGAGGGTGGCAGCAGGCCTTGCCCAGCACCACCATGCAAGGATGGCATTGTACTAGTCATTGTGGGCCATCTGCGTGACTCCCAGGGTAAGCTCTTTTTGCAAACGTGAAAGCAAGAGTTGAATAGTAAACTGTCTAAGCGGTCATGTTGCTGACAGGCTCTGTGCAGAAGAAGAAATTGTAACCACATGAAGTATTTACGCCAAACATCGAGCTGCTGCCACTGTGGGACGGCAGGGGGTTGGCTGGTTTGGGGTTTTCTTTTTTGTTTTTCCAAAGTGGATTACAAAATGCCCTGGGGTGGGCAAGGAAACAGCACCGCACTCCTGGGCTGTCCTCTGGAAGGAGGGGGTTTACCATGATTGGAGAATGAGAGGCCAGAAGAGCAGTCCTGAATGTGGGGGCTCCTGTGTCCAGGTCCCGGGCCTGGATGGGAGTCGTGGCACCTGCCCCCACCTCAAAATGGCTGCATCACAGGATGCCAAGTTGTAGCTTCCAACCAGGGAATTGGTATCTTTCTAGGTGTAGTTAAAATAGTACCACCATCTAACATCTGCAGGGAAACCTGGTTTAAAGAATCCCCTGTCTAGGATGCTTCCTACGCTCAGGTTTGAAAAAGAAGCCCCTTGGCCTCCTCCCTGGGTCCCCACTGCTCACCTCCACCAGCCTGAGAGGCCTCATAATCCAGAGGATGGTGGGGAGGGCTCGCCACTGTCACCGGCTGATGCAGGTTCCCATGTGGCAGCGCTCCTGCCCACACCCCTTTCCATCAACATAAGAGGTGTACGGGTCTGCAGCACAGTTACTCCTTCAGAGGACAAGACTGAGGTCAGAGTGGGCCCATCACCCACACACAAACCCCCATGGGATGGTAAAGCTCAGGCAAGGCTTCAACTGGAGTCTGTCTGCCCCAAGGGGCTCCATGCTGGGCAAGCCACCATCAAATGCCACTTCGTGGGGGCGCGACCCTGGCTCACCAAGGGCAAGGAGACACAGACTTGTTTTCAGCTTTTCAGAAGTTTTATTATAAAGAGATTTGAGAGAAGCACTGGGCACCAAGACAGACACTCGCCAGGGCCAGAAAACAGCTGCAAACAACGTCAAGGAACCAAACCAAACCCCAAAACCACGCACACGGTAGGAGAAGCTGCAACTCTGTTCTCAGGGTTTCTTCATAAATAGACAAATCGTCGCTGGCAATTTAAAATACATGAATACATGTTTGAAAGGAGAGCAGTGCGGGGGTGGGGGCTCGCGATCGTCCGGTCCTTGCTGAGGATGGCCACACAGGTTGGCGGCCGCTTTTGTGCACGTCTCCCTTAAGATGAAACTTAAAAATGTGCTAAGGGCCATATAAAATGCTTTTTACCTTAAAGGAAACTACTTTTTTCCCCCCCCCACAAGATAATCTTACAGATGTCTTCAGCACAGTTCTAAAACACGTAGTCAACTACTTACACGGAACCAAGAGTTCATAGGTTTCGTCATTTGTTCACACTGGAAAGCCGATGTGCACGTCTATGATGGGGGCCGGCCCCCTGGCCCAAGCATTGGGGGTGGGTGTCCGTTGGTAAGCGACTCCGCCAGGGGCAGTCCCCATGAGCTGGAGCTGGGGCCAGGCATCCAGACATAGGGTACCGTGCGCAGGGCGAGGACAGGGTCCACGGTTACCCTGGAGCAAGCAGGTCAGCAGGCAGAAGGTTCCTGCAGGTTCTTTGGGCTGGCGGCGGGCAGTGGGGCTGTCTCTGCAGAGTCTGGTGGGAGGTCGAGGAAGAGACTCAGCCCCTGGGCAATGGGATCTCTCCGATGGGCCACCCTGCCTCTGGCCAGGGCCTCGTTTCTGCTGTCAGCCCTTCAGGCTCCGAGCAGTGCCTTCCAGCGAGCCTCGGGGATGAGGGGGAGGCGGGATTAGGTGAGGTAGAGCGATTTGTCTCTGGGCAGCAGGCTGTGAGAGAGAGGAGGGGCTGTCAAAGCTGTTAGGCACCTCCCCAGGCCAGGAGAGCACCAGGACCCCTGCCCTGTCCGCACCCCCACCCCCTATCCCCGAGATTCAGCTGCCCTTCTGCAGCTGAATGAGGGACTTGCAGCTGTACCCCCCGCGACCCCCCCACCCCACCCCCATTCTGCACCAGGCAGAACCAAGCCCCTCCTGGAATCCCAGCAGGGAACCACCCAGTCCTCAGCTCTGTGGGAAAGTGCAGCAGTGTGTCTGTCCTTCTTTGAGGTGCACAGTGATGTCACCATTGCTCTCACGTCGGTTTTTAATTACAGGAATTTGTAAATCTCAAACTGAATTAAGGGAGCATAGGTGCTTTCTATGCCTTTAAAGTAGGGCCGTGCTGCGGTCCGACCTTCATGCTGGATGCGACGGGCCAGCCTCGGGAAGCTTGGACATTCTGTGACACTAAAGGCCTCCCTACATACCCCAAGTACTTTGACTTTTGAGAAAGGAAACTTTGGAGACAGGATAAAGGGCCGGGGTAGGAGGGTCTGCACCTGCTTGGGCTGCAGGGAACGATTCTGGCTGAATGGAGTCTGCCTACCCACACTGAATCTCACCCCAGGCGTGTCAGAAATGGGGCGTGCATGGTGGTCACTTGCTCAGTGCCCAAGGACGCTGGCAGGTTGGCAGAGGAATGACCCCTGGGCTGGGAGGCTAAGGCTAGGGCTGGGGGCAGCGGGTCTCGGCAGCAGAGATGGCCACCCGACAAGTGTGCTGTGCCTTCCAGAGTGTGGAGCTATTGCAGGGACAGCTGCTTGGCACTACGTCCCCCAGGTGTGGCTACGTCCCCCAGGTGTGGCTGTGGGACTCGTTTTTGCCAAGGGATTGGGAACCAGGCCGGCGGGTTATGGAGCAAGTCCCCCTCCTCACTCTATCCTCCCTCTCCTGCTGGCCGAAGTGAAAGGTCACTCTTCCCCGGAGTTGGTGTGGCCTGGATCCAGGAAGGCTTTCTAGAGGGAGGCGGTTAGCATGGGTTTGACAGGCAGAGTGCAGAATGGGAACAGAGGCCTGAGTCGGGAGGACGCTGGGGTGCAGGGGGAAGGCATCTCTAAAGCGTCTGTGTAATTCTTTGGGATAGGGCGTGGGTCCCTTCTCCCGCCATGTCTCACCCAGGCCCGCTGTCCTGCATTCTCAGCTATTCCACTCTTGGGGGCTTCCCTGCCCAGCAGGCCCCACTCCCCCAGGCTGACTGATGCAGGGGCTGAAAAACCAGTTCCCTGACCTCCAGGTGGGACCTGCTCAGCACCGTTCATGCTTGGGCGCTCTCGGGATCAGGTGGAAGCAAGTCTCCAGCTGAGGCCACATCTCCGCTCGGCTCCTTCCCAGTCTTGCCTCCCTCACCCCCCTTTCCTGCAAGCTCTCCCCAACACCTTCCCAAGGGCACCCAATCCCTGCTGCCGCAGGCTCTGCTTCTAGAGAACCGCCTAACATGCAGGACTCATTGGTGAATGTCAGGCAGAAGCGTCTGTGGAAAAAAACAGGGAGGAAGCAGAGGCAAGACTGAAGATGAGTCAGTTTCCCCAGTCCACCTTGGCATCAGGCCAGCGGAGTGCTTTCAGGCCTGGCTCTGTGGTGTCATCTCCTGAGGACTCGAGGCATCCCCTCGGCAGGGCTGACAGTGACCACAGGGTTCTGCCCTGTCCATGCTGCCCTCAGCCATGCTCCCATCTGTGGCCATCCTGTTCCCACTCCCCCTGGCCGGCAGGACAAAGGCAGGCACGGGTGAGGACTGACCTGCAGGTGCTGATGCCGCACTCCCCGCTGGGGTAGCTGCTGTCCCAGTCCCCGCTGCTGGTGGGGTTGGATGGGCCGGGGGAGCAGGAGCCCGAGCTGCTGGGGAACTCAGAGAGGTGTGGGAAGTCCTAGAGAGGGGAAGGAGGCCATGAGCCAAGGAGAGAGGAGGGGGCAGACTGTCCCAGGCCGCCCGGGGTGAGGGCCCATGGGTCCCAGGAAGAGACACTGCCTCCGTGTCACCCAGAATCGCCTCTCTGCCTCCAGGGCTGCTGCCTCGCTCCCAGTAGAGCACCTCTCGAAATATGCTTTTCCCTTTCTGAGCCTCTGTAAAATGGAGTTACTGAGCCCAGTGACCTCGGAGGGCCGTGTGAACTTCATAGCAATCTCTGGGAAACAGTTAGCTGGGGTAGGGTCTCGAGGGCTTTGGGGAGGGGCAGGGTTAGGGCTGAGAATGCAGGAAGAGGGGCCTGGAATACCCTGAGCGTCATTCTGGCAACTTGTGAACTGTTCGCTGCAGCCAGCGCGTCTCAGGTAAGGTGTGCCTGCCCCGATTCCTAGATGTGGTAACAGGCTCAGACAGATCAGGTGCCAAGGCTGAGGTTACATCCCTGGTGAGTGGCAGGGCCCAGGTGTGAAATGGCAAAGCCGCTTCCCCTCCCCACATGGTCACAAAAGAGCTGTTCCTGCTTGTCCCTGCTTACCTGTGGCCCGGGAGGTGAGGGGCTCATCGCCAGCTGCACCTGGAGTGCCATGGGGGTGGGCAGGACAGGGGGCTGGGGGGCTGGGGACATGCTAACAGGTGGACTGAGGAGGGCGCCCTGGGCGTGAGGGGGCAGTGACAGCTGCTGGTGCAGTGGGGGGCTGAGCGGGAAGGAGGGTGGTGGCGGTGGGGACGCACTGAGGCCTGGCAGCAGAGACTTGGAGCCCAGGGTCCGGGCGAGGCTGGCCGGGGAGGCCCCGCTGCGGAAGGCCTGCAGGTCTGATGGTGTAAGGAAGGAGGCCAGGCCTGGCATGGCATACATGGGCTGCTTGGGTGGCAGCATTTTGGCTGGTGGGTTTGGCTGACTGCTCTTGGTCTCACTTTGGTCCGGGGAGCTCTGGAAGGAGACAGGTATCAGTCACTGGAGAAGAGAAGAGGGATGAGCCAGAACTTGGGCTATGAGTCCAGACAGCTCTGCAACGCCCCAACATGGCCCCTGGCTGGCTCTCTGGCCCCTCGGGAGAGATCTCGGACCAACCAGAGATAATGCAGGCTCCTTTCTCTCCTTGGCTCCGAACATTCAGCCACCCCCATCTTTTATCTTTGGGGGGCTCCTCTGCCCGTGAAGGCATCCATGCTCCTCAGCTTGGCCAGTAAGACCAGCATCATCCTGCCAGGCTAGCTCTATTCATGCTCCTCCCAACCTCTGTGCCTTTGCAGATGTTCCCTTGACCTTTTTTTTGTTTTTGAGATGGAGTCTTGCTTTGTCATCAGGCTGGAGTGCAGCGGCATGATCTCTGCTCACTGCAATCTCGTGAATCAGTGTTCAAGAGATTCCCCTGCCTCAACCACCTAAGTAGCTGGGACCACAGGCGTATGCCACCATGCCCGGCTAATTTTTTGTATTTAGTAGAGACGGGGGTTCACAATGTTGACCAGGATGGTGTCGATCTCCTGACCTCATGATCCACCTGCCTCGGCCTCCTGGAGTGCTGGGGTTACAGGCGTGAGCCACCGCGCCCGGCCTTACTTGAACTTTTATGGAGCAATTCAGATGCTATCTCCTCTGTAACAGGAGTAACACCCACCTCCACTTGGGCCACGCATCCACAGCCACACACAGAGGAGGCCCACAGTGTGGTGAGGAGGTGCCATATTTTGGGTAGCGTGTCCCAAGCCCCATCAGCGGTCAGAAGTGAAGACCACATAAAACTGGCAAAACTGGGTTTGCATCCTAGTGCGGTTGCTTTAACAAACAATATTTTCAGGCAAGTTGCTTAACCTCTCTGGGTGCTGGGTTCTTGTTGGAAGAATCCAATGAAACGCATGTAAAGTGCCCAGAATGAACCTGGCATATGTAGGTGCCCTCCAGCCATTACCATGCAGGTCTGACCCATCTTTTCTAAGACCTAGGGTGCTGGCCATTCCCATGGGCCCCAGTTCTCACTCCGTCCCTCAGGTGGCTCCACTCTGATCAGGGCTGTGCCTGGAGATTCGGGGTGTTACCTTGGAGACGAGGCTAGCCCGGTAGGCTGCCAGAGCCTTCAGATATTCCTTCTTTGCTGCTTCCGTCTTTCTCTTGTAGGCCTGGAAGAGTCAACACATGAGCAACACTGGGAGAAGGTTATGGAGGAGATGTGGTGCAGGGTCCTGGGGTGGGAAGGCATGGACTCAAGGATTATGAATGGACAAGTGTGGTGGGGTCAGGAGCTGGGTCAGCCAGCCACTGGCCCCTTCCTGGGAGCACTGCAGAGAAATTGTGGAGACCAGGCCCTATCCCAGTTCCTTGGCCAAGTCGCTGTGTGGCTTTGGCCAACATGCTTCACCTCTCTGGGCCTCCAAGTTACATCAGCACAACTTGCCACAGAAAGACAAAGCCCTTTGAAGCCCCCATTCGGATCCAGCATAGGGCAGATTGCTTAAGGCTGAACCTCCTTGTTCACAGTATGTTAGTCTGGATTCGCTTTGCTAATACTTTTTATTAAAAATTTTAGACCTGGGTTTCACGTTATTGGAGGATTGGTCTCAGTTCGTTTGCACCTTGTTTCCATGCCTTTTGTTAGAAACAACTTGGAGCTTAGCCTTGTGTAACTTGTATTGGCCAATAAGACAAGCATAAATGAAGCAGGCAGAGACTGAAAAATGCTCACATGTGGGTGAGCCCCTTTCTACTCTTGGAAATCTTATATAAATTTTGTTTTTGTACATGAATAAGTTCCTGGATGGTGATCTGAGATTTTGGTACACCCATCACCGGAGCAGTGTACACTGTACCTAAGGTGTAGTCTTATCCCCCACCCCTCCCATCCTTTTCCCTGAGTCCCCAACGTCCACTGTATTATTCTAATGCCTTTGTGTCTTCATAGCTTAGCTCCCGTTTGTGAGTGAGATCATACAATGCTTGGTTTTCCATTCCTGAGTTACTTCTGTTAGAATAATAGTCTCCAATTCCATCCAGGTTGCTTGAATGCCATTATTTCATTCCTTTTTATGGCTGAGTAGTATTCCATGGCATGCACACATATATATACCACATTTTTTTAATCCACTCATTGACTGATGGGCATTTGGGCTGGTTCCATATTTTTGCAATTGCGAATTGGGCAGCTACAAAAGTGTGTGCAAGTATCTTTTTTGTAAAATTCCTTTTCCTCTGGGTGGATACCCAGGAGTGGGATTGCTGGATCAAATAGGTCTACTTTTAGTTCTTTGAGGAATCTCCACCCTGTTTTTCACAGGGGATGTACTAGCTTACATTCCCACAAACAGTGTAAAAGTGTTCGCTTTTCATCACATCCATGCCAACATCTATTATTTTTTGATTTTTTGTTTATGGACATTCAGGTGTAAGGTGGTTTTGACTTGCATCTCCCTGATCATAATGACGTTGATTATTTTTTAATACATTTGTTGGCCATTTGTATATTTTCCGTTGAGAATTGTCTATTCCTTTCCTTAGCCCATGTTTTGATGGGATTCCTTTTTTTTTTTTTTTTTTTTTTCCTTGTTGATTTGAGTTCCTTTCTAGATCCTGGATATTAGTCTTTTGACAGAAATATAGATTGTGAAGATTTTCTCCCACTCTGTGGGCTGTTTCCTCTGCCGGTTATTTCTTTTGCTGTGCAGAAGCTTTTTAGTTTAAGTCCCATCTATTTATCTTTGTTTTTGTTGCATTTGCTTTTGGGTTCTTTGATCATGAAGTCTTTGCCTAAGCCAATGTCTAGAAGGGTTTTTCCAGTGTTACCTTGTAGAATTTTTAGGGTTTCAGGTCTTAGATTTAAGTCTTTGATCCATTTTGAGTTGACTTTTGTATAAGGTGAGAGACAAGGATCCAGTTTCACTCTTCTACATGTGGCTTGCCAATTATCCCAGCACCATTTTTTGAATAAGAAGTCCTTTCCCCATTTTATATTTTTGTTTGCTTTGTCGAAGATCACTTTGCTGTAAGTATTCGGCTTTATTTCCAGGTTCTGTATTCTTTTCCATTGGTATATATACCTATTTTTATATCAGTAGCATTCTGTTTTGGTGACTATGGCCTTATACTTTGAAGTCGGGTAATGTGATGCCTCCAGATTTGTTCTTTTTGCTTAGTCTTGCATTGGCTATGAGGGCTCTTTTCCGGTTCTATATGAACTTTAGGATTTTTTTTTCTAGTTCTGTGAAGAATAATGGTATTTTGATGGGAATTGCATTGAATTTATAGATTGCTTTTGGCAGTGTGGTCATTTTCACACTATTGATTCTACCCATCCATGAGCATGAAATGTGTTTCCATTGATTTCATCTATGATTTCTTTCAGCATGTTTTGTAGTTTTCCTTATAGAGGTCTTCCACCTCCTTGGTTAGGTATATTCCTAAATATTTTATTTTTTTGCAGTAAAAGGGATTGAGTTCTTGATGTGATTCTCAGCTTGGTCGCTGTTGGTATACAGCAGAGCTATTGATTTGTGCACATTAATTTTGTATCCTGAAACTTTGCTGAATTCATTTACCAGTTCTAGGAGCTTTTTGGATGAGTCTTTAGGGTTTTCTAGGAATATGATCATGTCATCAGCAAAGCAACAGTTTGACTTCCTCTTTACTGATTGGGATGTCCTTTATTTCTTTCTCTTGTCTGCTCTGGGGCTAGGACTTCCAGTACTACATTGGATAAAAGTAGTGACAGTGGGCATCCTTGTCTTGTTCCAGTTCTCAGGGGGAATGCTTTCAACTTTTCCCCATGCAGTATAGTGTTGGCTCTGGATTCATCATAGATGGCTTTTATTACCTTAAGGTATGTCCCTTTTATGCCGATTTTGCTGAGGGTTTTAATCATAAAGCGATGCTGAATTTTGTCAAATGACTTTTCCGTGTCTATTGAGATCATATAGTTTTTAATTCTGTTTATGTAGTGTATCACATTTATTGACTTGTGTATGTTAAACCATTCCTGCATCCCTGGTATGAAACCCACTTGCTCATGGTGGATTATGTTTGATACGCCATTGAATTTGGTTAGCTAGTATTGTGCAAGAATTTTTGCATCCAAGTTCATCTAGATATATAATCATGTCATCAGTAAACAGTGCCAGTTTGACCTTCTCTTTACTGATTCAGATGTTCTTTCTTTCTCATGTCTGATTGTCCTGGGTAGGACTACCAATACTCTGTTGAATAGAAGTGGTGAGAGTGGGCATCCTTGTCTTGTTCCAGTTCTCAGGGGGAATGCTTTTAATTTTTCCCCATTCAGTATAATGTTAGCTCTGGGTTTATCATAGATGGCTTTTATTACCTTAAGGTATGTCCCTTCTATGCTGATTTTGGGCCTAGAAGGAATATTGGCGTGTTGCTTTCTTTTTGTTATGTCCTCTCCTGCTTTGGGTATTAGGGTGATACTGGCTTCAGAGAATGATTTAGGAATCTAAATCATTTTTATTTATTTTGTGGAATTATACTTTATACTTTATACTTTATTTTGTGGAATAGTGTCCTTTAAAAGTCTGATAGAATTCAGCTCAGTATCCATCTAGTCCTGGACTTTTTTTTGTTGGTAACTTTTTAATTACCATTTCAATCTCACTACTTGTTACTGGTCTGTTCAGAGCTTCCATTTCTTCCTGGTTTAATCTAGGATGGTTGTATATTTCCAGGAATTTATCCATCTCCTCTAGGTTTTCTAGTTTATGTACATAAAGGTGTTCATAGTAGCCTTGATCTTTTGTATTTCTGTGGTATTATCTCGTGTTTTGTTTCTAATTGAGCTTAATTGGATCTTCTCTCTTTTTTTGGTTAATCTCACTAATGGTCTATCAATTTTATCTTTTCAAAGAACCAGCTTTCTGCTTTATTTCTTTTGTATTTTTGTTTATTTCAGTTTCATTTGGTTCTGCTCTGATCTTGGTCATTTTTTTTCTTCTGCTGGGTTTGAGTTTGGTGTGTTCTTTTTCTCTAGTTCCTTGAGGTGTGACTTAGATTGTCTATTTGTGCTCTTTCAGACTTTTTGATGTAGGCATTTCATGCTATAAGCTTTCCTCTTGGCACCACTTTTGCTATATCCCAGAAGTTTTGATAGGTAATGTTTGTATTATCGTGCAGTCCAGAGAATTTTATAATATCCATCTTGATTTCATTGTTGACCCAACAACCATTCAGGAGCAGGTTATTTAATTTCCATGTATTTGTATTGTTTTGAGGGTTTCTTTTGGAGTTGATTTCCAGTTTTATTCCACTGGGGTTTGAGGGATACTTGATATAATTTCTGTTTTCTTAAATTTGTTGAGACTTGTTTTGTGACCTATCATATGGTCTATCTTGGAAAATGTTCCATGTACTAATGAATAGAAGGTATATTCTGCAGTTGTTGGGTAGAATGTTCTGTAATATCTGTTAAATCCATTTGCTGTAGGGTATAGTTTAAGTTTGTTGTTTCTTTGTTGACTTTGTCTTGATGACTTGTCTAGTGCCGTCAGTGGATTATTGAAGTCTTCCACTATGTTACAATACTGTCTATCTCATTTTGTAGGTCTAGTAGTAATTTGTTTTATAAATTTGGGAGATCCAGTGTTAGATGCATATAAATTTAGCATTGTGATATTTTCCTGTTGGACTAGTCCTTTTATCATTATATAATGTCCTCTTTGTCTTTTTAAACTGCTGTTGCTTTAAAGTTTGTTTGGTCTGATATAAGAATAGCTACTCCTCCTCACTTTTGCTATCTATTGTCTATTTACATGGAATCTTTTCCCACCCCTTTACCTTAAGTTTATGTGAGTCCTTAAGTGTCAGGTGAGTCTCTTGAAGACAGCAGATACTTGGTTGGTGAATTCTTACTCATTCTGCCATTCTGTATTTTTAAGTGGAGGATTTAGGCCATTTACAGTCAATGTTGGTATTGAGACGTGAGGTACTATTCTTCTATTCATTGTGCTATTTGTTGCCCAAATACCTTGTGGTTTTTAAAAAATTGTGTTATTACTTTAGAGGTCCTGTGAGATTTATTATTTAAGGAGATCCCATTTTGGTGTATTTCAAGAATTTGTCTCAAGATTGAGCTCCTTTTACTAGTTCTTGTAGTGCTGGCTTGGCAGTGGCAAATTCTCTCAGCATGGGTTTGAAAAAATAATATTTTTCCTTCATTTATGAAGCTTAGTTTTGCTGGATATAAAATTCTTGGCTGATAATTGTTTAAGGAGGCTAAAAATAGGACCCCAATCCCTTCTAGCTTATAAGGTTTCTGCTGAGAAATCTGCTGTTAATCTGATAAATTTTCCTTTATAGGTTACCCGATGCTTTTGTCTCACAGATCTTAAGATTCTTTCTTTCATCTTGACTTTAGATAACCTGACTATGTCCTGAGGTGAAGGTATTTTTGTGAAAAATTTCCTAGGTGTTCTTTGAGCTTCATGTATTTGGATATCTAGATCTCTAGCAAGGCCGGGGAAGTTTTCCTCGATTATTCCCTCAAATATGTTTTCCAAACTTTCAGATTTCTCTTCTTCCTTGGGAACACCAGTTATTCTTAGATTTGGTCATTTAGCATAATTCTAACTTCTTGGAGGCTTTGCTCATTTGTTAAAATTCTTTGTCTTTGTTGAATTGGGTTAATTTGAAAGCTTTGCCTTAGAGCTCTGAAGTTCTTTCTTCTACTCGTTCAATTCTATGGCTGAGATTTTCCCAGTGTATTTTGCCTTTCTCTAAGCGTGTCCTTCATTTCCAGAAGTTGTGATTGTTTTTATTTATGCTATTTCACTGGAGATGTTTCCATTCGTATCCTGAATATTTTTTTAAGTCGGCCCTCACTTTTCTCTGGTGCTTCCTTGATTAGCTTAACAGTCAGCCTTCTGAATTATTTTTCTGGCAATTCAGAGATTCCATCTTGGTTTGGATCCACTGCTGGTGAGCTAGTGTGATCTTTTGTGGGTGTTAAATAACCTTGTTTTATCATATTACCAGAATTATTTTGCTGGTTCCTGCTCATTTGGGTAAACTATGTCAGAGGGAAGATCTGGGACTCACAGGCTGCTGCCCCTTGGGGTGCTCTCCCCCTTCCCCTAGGGATGTGGTTTCCTGAGAGCCCTACTGCAGTGATTGTTATTCCTCTTCTGGATCTAGTCATGCAGCCGAGCTTCCGGGCTAGTACTGGGGAGTGTCTGCAGAGAGTCCTGTGATGTGAGCTGTCTTCAGGTCTCTCCTCCATGGGTATCAATAGCTGCTCTGGTGGAGGTAGCAGGGGAGTGAAGTGGACTCCATGAAGATCCTTGGTTATATTTTTGTTAAGTGTGCTGGTTTTGTGTTGGTCAGCCCTCAGCCAGGAGGTGGCACTTTCAAGAGCACATCAGCTGCAATAGTATAGGGAGGGTACAAGCTTGCCCTTGTGTCAGGCGGTGGGCAGGGCCATAGAGGTCCCAAGAGATTCTGTCCTTTGTCTTTGGCTACCAGGGCAGGCAGAGAAAGACCATCGGGTAGGGGGAGGGTTGGGAGTGTCTGAGCTCAGACTCTCCTTAGGCAGGGCTTGCTGCAGATGCTGTAGGGGGTGTGGATCCCAGGGGGATTGTGGCTGCCTCTGCTGGATCACACATGTCGCCAGGGAAGTGGGGGAAAGTTGGCAGCCACAGGAGGGTCTCACTCCCACCGTGCACCCCCAACACTACCAAGTTTATTTCTAGGCAGCCAGTGAGCAGGACTGAGAACTTGCCCCAGGCTACAGGCCTCCCAGCTGAGAAAGCAAGCCGACTCACAGTTCCTGGGCTGTCCCAGAGAGCCTGCAGCAGCAATCCACCTCCTTCAAAGGGTCTGTGGATTCTTCTACCTTTCCTGGTATGTTCCTGGGGTAGTTGTTGGAGCAGAAGTTCACCATGTGAGTGTCCACATGCTGCTCTATGTATCCACGTGGGAGCTGCAAGTTAGTTCTGCCTCCTTTCCGCCATTTTTCTAGATCTAAAACTGCTCTTGGAACTCTGACTTGCTGTGTGAATAAGCATGAGCTAGTTTGCTGAATGATGAGAGACACACTGGGCTCAGTTTGGCTCCACTGCTCCAGCTGACAGCCATGCAACTCCCAGAAGCAGAGATGCCTAATTTACTGTAGTTGATCACTGATGCAAATGCATGAGTCCAGCCAAGAGCAGCAGCAGAGTCCAGCACAGTTCATGGACCCTCAAAATAATAAACGATTATTGTTTTAAGCCATTAAATTTTTGGTATTGTTTATGACACATTCAAAATTAAATGATACAGTTAACTTCATTATGATTTAGTGTCAAGGTTACATTCTGTATAAAGACTTGTGAAGGTTTTCTTCTTTTTCTAAGTCTTGGAATTATTAGCTCTTTGATGATTTGAAAGAACTTTCCTATCCATCACCTAGACTTGAAACTTTTGGGGAAGAGGCAAGGGTTTTTTAATTTCCTATAATTTTCTCAACACTACCTCTCTTGGTTATTAGTATTAATTATTAGTACAATAAAAATATGTCACATTTCAAAATGTGATTTCAGAATGAGGTCAGAGAAAGCATTGGTGGAAGGAGTGCCTGGGGACGGAGCACTTGAGACCACTGTCTCCCCAGACTGTCTATAAAAGGGAAAGGAAATCCCCCCACCAAAAACTCTGAAGTCTTTGTAGGAAAGGGAATGGTTGCCAACAAAACATACAAATGAAAACAACAAACATTACTGTAGCAAAAGCCGGCAGTGCCCTGCCAATGTTCCGCAGTCCTTACCCCTGTCTGTCTTTCTTTGCCTGAGGGTCCCTCTGGTGGCAGGAGCCTGGCATGTGTGGCAGGCCAGAGGTGATGGAGAAGGAGTGCTGGTGTCCTTCCTTCCACCCCAGGATCACTGCCCCTCAGATGGGATGCCCCTGAGGTCTGGCACGTTCTATGTGGGCTCCTGAGTTCTGAGCAGGATTGCAACTCTGGTTCCCCATGGTGGATTCTCCTGGGACAGTGTGCCCTTTCCTGGATTCCTTTCCTTGTCTCACTTCGCTACTCCCCTACCAGATGTGGGGGTCATCTCCCAAACTCTCTGCCCTATAACATATTCCAAAATAACCTAAAATTTTAGAATATGGTAAAGAATATGTTTCAAATAAGTCAGTAATCCATTGCTCTGCCCCAAGCCTGCTACTTTGCCCATATTTCCAATCCAGTGAATGGCATCTCCATTTACTCAGATGCAAGGAGTCTCCCAGGATGTGCTCTGGGTCCCCTACCCCAAACCACACTGGAAGATGCTCCAGGCCCCACCCTCCCCCACCTGGATGACTGTGCACCCTCCACAGCCACTCTTACCTGCCTTAGGCTGCCGTTCTGGTCTCTCCTCTGCATAAAGCTCTTCACTGATTTTCTCTCCTCTTAGAACAGGACCTGACTCCTTCCAAGGTCCACAAAGCCCAGCGTGGTCTGGCCCCTGCCCTCCTTTCCAGCACGGTCTCTGCTAGAGGGACTTTTACTGTCTCCTCTCTGGCCACCCTGGTCTCCTTTCAGTCCCCTGTGCTTTTCCAGTCTCCTTTGCTTACCAGGCCTCCCTGCCAGGAACACTTCCCCTCCTCCAAAGAGAACTCACTCTTCAGGCCTCACCTGGAGATCTGACCCCTCGGACAGGGTCTGTCACTGCTCTTTTCACTCTCATGAACTATGTACACCCCGGTACATGGCACAATCACAACTGTAATTTTACATTTACTCATCTGCTTATACGATTCGTGTCTCTCATGCCAACAGCCCAGTTGAGCCTCCTGCTTCTACAGATGTGAGGTCAAATCCTGAATCTACCTTGATTCATGCTGGTGACCCTGGGAAAAGTCACTTTACCTCTCGGTGTCTCTACCAAACCAGGAAAGCAAGGGCTACTCCACAGGGTGTCGGAAGGATCCAGTGAAATACTGAAGGGAGAGCCCAGCACAGAGCTCAGCCAGGATCTGAGCTCAGAGAATGAGTAGCCAGCATCCCTGATTTAGAGATATGGAGAGCGAGGCTCGGAGATTGAGGTGGTGAGCTTGGGGCCACACAGCTGACAACTGTATTTGCCTACCAGCTAGTTCTGCGCTCTCTTCTCCCTGGAGGCCTTTAGAGGCGGCCACAGGCACATGGTCAGTGGGACAGGAAGCCCTGGCCTGAACTCGACTTCTAGGGTTGAAGGGACCAGGTGGATGGAGATGACTGCTCTCATTTTACCAGTGGGGAAGCAGAGGTTCAGAATGGTAAAGCTGCTAGTAAATGCAGATGGTAAGTAGTAGAATTGGAAGGCAGCTAGCTTCCCAGTTTACAGATGGGCAACCTGAGCCCAGGAAAGGCCTCTGCAAGAGTCGCTAGTCCCAGGGGCTGGGCCTGGTTTCAGACCTTCACAGTCTGTCCTTGGCTCCAGGACCACAAAGCCTCAGGGGATGGCCCAGGAAGAGATGGAGGCTCACCTGCTTCTGCTCCTCTCCCAGGCTGTCCCACATGGAGGCCACGATTTTGGACACATCACCGAAAGTGGCACTGGGGTTCTGTCCCTTGATGGCAGCCTGAGTGTCTCTGAAGAAGAGCGCGTAGGCCGACACGGGCTTCTGCGGCTCATTGGGGTCCTTCTTTTTCTTCTTCTTTGGGTTCTTGGCCTTTTTTCCTGGGTCAGCTGAAGGTCTCTTTTCTCCCGAGATCTGCCCGAATGAGAAGAGTCAGAAACCAAAGAAGCGCAAGGGCCACCTGCCAAAGGCGTTCAATTCTCCAGCCCTGCTCACACACGCATAACCACTCGCTAGGTGGGGGAGGCAATGGGCAGACACACACACACCCTGGGTGTTTAACTCATCAAAGAGAAGCAGCATGATTGTAAACTTGATTGAGAGAAACACAGGAGGAGAAGACGACTTTATGGTCACCGAAAGAATTGAAAGAATGCTGGAATTAGATGACTAAATCACACATAAAGCAGGTTAGTGCCCAATAGAGCGCTAAAACTACCCCCTTTGGGACTTTTAATCTTTTCTACTGGACAGAAATTTGCATCTCTACAGGGCAAAGTTAATTTGCCTTATAATCAGACAAAAATCACTTACATCCCTTATCATTTTTTTCCCCCAAGGTAACATCATCTTTTACAGAGTTGTAAAATCCCCTAATCAATAATGAACAATGAATCAAAGCTAAGGTCCAGTTTCCTAGAGAATCAGATAATTCTCGAGTGAGCCTGGTAGCCATGCTTTGGTATGACATTGAAAGAGGACCTATTTCCAAGTTTGGAATGTGTGTATATATACATTTCTAATGCCTTCCCACTTGTGATCACAAATAATCCCCAAAGAGGATCCCGCACTACACAAGGTTGGTCTCCGCCGCCATGTTTCAGCTCTGCAGTTTCGAGCAGGTGGCTCAGTCCCTGGACCCCTGTGAAGTGGGGAAAGGATGAGGCTAACGTGACTGTTATTGGGTCAGCCCTGGAGCCAGTGGCTTCACCCTGGACAGACTGCAGGACCATGATCCTGTGAACACGTGACTTAGGGCTTCCAGGACAAGGTGGTAGAAGGAATGGGATGGTGACATCTTGAACTGATAAGAAAGCCACGGGCCAGTAGACATGATTCTGTTCCTGAAGCTTTCTCTGCAGCCACCCCCTTCTCCAAGCCCCAGTTGCGTTAGCACCGTGGTGCGGCCCGAGCAAGATATGGGATAAAGAGGCATGTCACCATCGATAAAGTCCTGAGCAGGCAGGGGGTGGAGGGCACACACGCTGGACTGCCCCTGCAGCCACCTGGGTTTTACTTCTGGTTTCCCCCCTTACTAGTTGTGTGACACTGGATACATTACTTAACCTCTCTGTGCCTCAGTGTCCCCATCTGCCAAGCAGAGATAATATCAGTCCCTGCCCCATAGGGCTTTTATGAAGATTACATGGACGAAGACGTGTTATGTGCTTGGACCAGCGTCTGGCCCATAGGGAATGCTGGTTAAATAAAAACCGTCCCTGCATGGACTATAATAGAGGCCAGGTTATCCTTAGGATGACGCTGGGCCAGGATCCGGACGTAAACCCCAAAGTCCAGGGTAACTGCCCCAGGCCTCTGCAAGGCCACCACATGGAAAGGACGCTGGCTCGACAGAGGTAGGAGGCACAGAGGGAAGTAAGTCTTGATTCCACCACTAGCTTGCTGGGAGGTCCCGGGCAAACACCTGTGTCTTTGCCTTTCAGGGCCTCTGTTTTCCTCCCTGGTAAAACAAGGTGTTCTCTCACCGGGCAGCAGATTTGGAGTCAATGCAATGAAGGGGCTCTCATCCCCACCATGTTTTGAAGAGGCCAAACCACTTGACTCCAGAAATGTTGGGGGGATGTGCATTCCCAGTGGAGGGATCTTTTGTGCACCCCACCCTCAAGGTCAGTGAATATTCCAGGCCCAGAGGTGCCGTCTGCTGGACCACACATTTTTGTCAGAATAGTTTCTCCAAAAAGGGCCAAATGGCCATAAATGTGACCCCGGTGACCTTGCTGAAGCCATCCACACCTCTGAAATCGCCCACTGGCCTTCAGGAGTCAGGCTTTGCCAGCTTCCACAGCATTTTCTCACCCCGCCCCCTCCACATTTGCTGACGTTTTCTCTGCTTTACACATAAGGCCGTGGGAGCCCAGAGGGGACACAGCTTGTCAAGGATACTCAGCACACTGAGCAGCCAAAGCCCAATGTCCCAAGGCCCCTATGGGTGCCATCCCCCTGACCAGCTGCTCCACCTGCCAATGGGCTTTTTCCTTGGCTTCTGCTGTGGCCTGACTGTCTTAACAGAAACCCACTGAGGTTGGTGGTGGACATCCTAACTGCCACCAGGAACACATAGCACCTACAGGGCCTTGGGACATTGGACTTTATGGTCTTTACTAGAGGGAGGGGATGCCCATTTCCCCACAGGACCCCATCACTGCCGACAGGAGCGCAGCTTCAGGCTCTCTTCCTCCCCCACACATACCTTGAAATGCGCCTCCGACTCCTCCTCCTGAGTGGAGCTGGAGGGAGAGGGTGTCGCTGACTTGCTCCCCGGGGGTGACGGGGAGCTGTGGGTGATGCCGCTCCGGATGCCCATCTGCGAGATGAGCTGGGACTGGCTGAGGGCACTCATGTGGCTGGCCAGCATTGCCGGGCGGCCCAGCAGGGCCCCGGGCCGACCTGAGTCGTAGGCGGCCACCTCCGAGTGGACCATCTCCTGGATCTAAGAGAGGAGGACAGGGGCTCTGAGTTAGGAAGGATCTGTCCATCACACCTGTGCTAGCAGACTTAGAGGAGGGAATGCAGAGGAGACGTGATGGGTGCAACTCCCGCTCCAATCCCCGACAGGTGAATCTCAAGGTGGAGCCCCACACTACTTGGAACTCTGCATGATTTGGTGCATTCGTGGGAAAACGGCAGCTCCTCGGCTGAGTGCCGTTCTACTGCCATTCACACTGCACAGACGCTATGGATTTCAGCCCCTGCTAGAGAGCTCAGTCCAGTTGTGATGGATCATCAGATGAGACAGTCTTCCCTCCTGGAATGTGATACATCTCTGCATGAATTGACCAGTCACCGTGATAGCAAAGCACACAGACCTGGACGCTAACTTCATTTTGAATCCTGGTCCTGCTACCTCTACCAGTTGGGTGACTTTGGCCAAGTTACCTAACCTCTTTGTGCCTTGGTTTCTTCATCTGTAAGATGTGGATATGAGAAAACTTATACTCTAGGGTTCTTAAAGATCAAATGTACCTGGCAGACAGTAAGCCCTATATTGTAGAAGCATGTGCTAGATACATTGAATAAATACATTTCTTGATAAAGTTGAGCACTTTTCTTTCTACAGGTCAGTAATTTTGTTATTAACTCCATTCCCTGTGCTATGTTCTAAGCGGTTACTTCTGGAATATAAGAAAGCTACTGGTTTTTTTTCTAACACTAAACATACATTTAGAATAGTACTCTTGACCTAAATATATATACACACCCTGTTCAGCGGACATACTAGTTTGCATACTTTTCCGATTTTTATTTCCTCTGCCTCTGTAGTTACTTCCCCTTTCTAATATCTAATATCAAATATCTGTGTTTTTCTCTCATCTTTTCTTCATTCGGAAAGCAAATGGGTTTTCAGGTTTATGTGGGCTGTTTCTTTTCTCCTCAAAAGAATCCACTCTCAAGTTGATCACTTCTGCTTCTGTTTTCTAGTCCTTTAACATCTCGTTTTCTCTTTAGCCATCCCTATGTTTGCATTTTAAAGATTTATAATTGCTGCTTCCTCCTCAATAGTTGAGTCGTATTTTATTTTTTAATTGACACATGACAAATTGTGTATGTTTATGTGTATTATATGATGTTTTGATGCATGTATACACTGTGGAATAATTAAGTCAAGCTAATTAACATATTCATCACCTCACATAGCATTGCTTAGATGAGAACATTTAAAATCTACTTTCTTGTTTGATCCAAGAGTTGTTCAAGAAGAGTTCTGGAATACCATTTAACCCAGCAATCCCATTACTGGGTATATACCCAGAGAAGTAGAAATCATTCTATAAAGATTTATAAAGAAATCATTCTATAAAGATTTATAAAGAACATTCATGCACAAGTATGTTCATTGCAGCACCATTCACAATAGCAAAGACACGGAATCAACCCAGATACCCATCAATGATAGACTGGATAAAGAAAATATGTTACATATACACCACGGAATACTATGCAGCCATAAAAAGGAATGAGATCATGTCCTTCGCAGAGACATGGATGGAGCTGGAAGCCATTATCCTGAGCAAACTAACGCAGGAACAAAAAAACCAAACACTGCATGTTCTCACTTATAAGTGGGAGCTGAACAATGTGAACACTTAGACACAGTGAGGGGAACAACACACACTGGGGCCTGTTGGGTGACAGGAGGGAGAGCAACAAGAAAAATGCTAATGCATGATGCGTTTAATACCTAGGTGATGCGTTGCTAGGTACAGCACACCGCCACGGCACACATTTACCTTGTAACAAACCTGCACATCCTGCACATATACCCTGGAACTTACATTAAAAAGAGAGGCTAAAAAAATAAAATTGGAGAAAAGAAGTAAAATTTCAGAAAAATTGGAGGCAATCTGGATAAGCCTGTGTAAGATTAAAGAGCCAAAAAGGTAAGGAATCTAAATAATACTGATGGAATGGATAAATATCCATTCTTGAAATGCTAAGTGGCTATTTTTTGTTTTGTTTTGCTTGGCTACAATTTCTAGTAACAAAAGTGATCAAAGAATGGGGTCTGTACTATTCACAAGTTTGAGATTTTGTTAAAGTTTTCTTTGGGACCCAAATGTGATTAAATTGTATACATATTCCACGGTCCTTACAAAGAACAGGCTGTGTTTGCAGATGAATACAGCAGTATATTATCTATCATTCCGTCAGTGATTACTTAGATTCCTTACCTTTTTGGCTCTTTAATCTTACACAGGCTTGTCCAGATTGCCTCCAATTTTCCTGCTTCCATAAAAAAAAAACCTCCCTTTAATGCTTAAAGTGTTTGTTTTGGAAATTTGATGTCGGTTTTGTTTTGTGTTGTTTTGTTTTTGAGATGGAGTCTTGCTGTGTTGCCCAGACTGGAGTACAGTGGTGTGATCAAGGCTCACTGCAACCTCTGCCTCCCAGGTTCAAGAGATTCTCCTGGTTCAGCCTCCCAAGTAGCTGGGACTACAGGTGGCGCCACCATGCCCAGCTAATTTTCACATTTTTAATAGAGACGGGGTTTCCCCACATTGGCCAGGCTGGTCTCAAACGCCTGATCTCAAGTGATCTGCCCACCTCGGCCTCCCAAAGTGCTGTGATTACAGGCATGAGCCGCCACGCCCGGCCCTGATGTTGGTTTTTATTGCAAAAAGAAGACGGGCAATTATATCTTCTTTATAGATGAATCATTATTAAGTATCTTTTTTGTCTCATTTTTTGCCTTGAATTCAGTGGAGTTTGATGTTAATAATGCTGTCCTTGCCTGTATGTTTGTTTGAATGTGTCTGGCATGTCTTTTTTTTAATTACATATCTCTTAGTTTTTATTTTTTTAGGATTACTTTTATCAAATGTTGGTGTTATTATGATCAACTTTCGAAAATGCACTTTTTCCTTATGTCCTGGAACAGTATAAACAACATATAAATTACATCTTCCTTAGAGAATGAAACAGCTTAAACAGAAAACCATCTGAGGCCCAGTGCTTTTTGTTTTCACAGTATCCTTCATGGTTAATAGGTCTATTTTAGTTTCCATTTTCTCTTGAGTTAGTTTTGGTAAATTTTATATATATGTATACTTTAAAAAATATATAATTATTCATTTTATCCAGATACTAACACATGCTAGCATGTAACTGGATATTATATTTTTAATATACTCTGTGGTTTTCATCAATTCCCATTCAAAATTGTAATATTGTGAATAGATGTTGCTTTTTAAAATTTTCCTTCTCAAAAGTTTATATATTTATTTTTATGTTTTTGAGACAGAGTCTTTCTCTGTCGCCCACGCTGGAGTGCAGTGATGCAATCTCAACTCACTGCAGCCTCCGTCTCCTGGATTCAAGCGATTTTCCTGCCTCAGCCTCCTGAGTAGGTGGGATTACAGGTGAATGCCACCACACCTGGCTACTTTTGTATTTTTAGAAGAGACGGGGTTTTGCCATGTTGGCCAAGCTGGTCCCAAACTCCTGACCTCAACTGATCCACCCGCCTCAGCCTCCCAAAGTGCTGGGATTATAGGCATGAGCCATCGCACCAGGCCAAAAGTTGATATATTTCAACTGTCTAGCTCAAGAACCAGCTCTTATATTTTTAAAAATCAGTTTGACAACTTTTATGATCATTCATTAACTTCTGCTTTCTTCTCTATTAATGTTGACTTGAGGTATCATATATTGCTTTTTACACAGGTTTTCATATTAAGCTATTTTCACGTTTTCTTCTTTAGTAATAGAAACACCTAGGACAGGAGTTCAGATGAGCAATTTTACCATGGAGGGGCATTTATCTGAAGACATTTTTGGTTCTGTCAACTGGAGGTTGGGAAGCTACTGGCATCTGGTGGGGGGTGGCCTGGGATGTCCACACTAAACAAAGAATTATGCATCCCAAAATGGCAGCGGTGCTGAGGTTGAGAAACCCGGCTCTATAATTACGATTTTTCTCCTGAAAAATGTAGCTACATCAAACAAATAAAAAAAAAAAATTCTATACTGATGATTTTTCTTTCTTACCCTAAAATTATTTGAAAGAGTGTCTTTAAATGTATCCTTTTGTTACCATGATCACAGACCATGACTCCTAGAATTTTATCTTTTTGGAATGTATTGAGGTTTTCATTATAGCTTAGGATATGAACAATTTGTTTTTCCTTTTTTAAAACTTTTAGGTTCAAGAGTACATATGAAGATTTGTTATACAGACAAATTGCATGTCACAGGTTTGGTGTACAAACTATTTTGTCACCCAAGTATGATCAATTTTTGCAATATTGTTCATGTATATCGGAAATAATACCATATATGGTACAAATATTTCCGTATTTCTATTCAATAAACAGTTTTGACTGACTAGGTGTAAAATCTCAAAAGAATTGGCTTATTTCACTTAGCATAAGGTCCTCAAGATTCATCCATGTGGTAGCTGAATTGGAACTTTCTTCCCTTTTTAGGGCTGAACAATCCACCCGTGCATGTACAGACTACATTTACCTTAGCCATTCATCCGCTGGTAGGCACTTGGTTGGGCATTATGAAGAATACTGATAGGAAATTGGGTACACTCGTATATTTTGGAGACTCTGCTTCCAATTCTCTTGAGTAGACACTCAGAATTGCAACTGCTGTATCCTATAGTAATTCTGTTTTTTAGTTTTTGAGAAACCACTACAGGTATTGATCGACTTACCACCTATGCAACTTACGACCATTCGACTTTACGACCACAATCTCTAGCCACGACTGCTCCGCGTCTGGCAGCGCAAACGTTGCCCAGCTGGGTGTACGACAGTGCGGACCAGCTTCCGGCAGCACTACCGTCTCCACGTGCACCATTTCAGCTGTACATATAACCTACTCAACTTACGACCAAATCGTGTTACGACCGGTCCGCGGTCCCGACCGTGGTCGAGCACTAGCTGTATACTGTTTCCATAAAGCCTGCCATTCCTATTGAGTTCCCAGCAGTTTCTCTCCAAAATTTAAACAAATTTTCTTCATACATACTAATGTGAAGTTATTTATCCCGTAAAGGTCCCAGAATGCTATGTCCTTACTGTGGCTTCTCCTTGCTCATAAAAAAATAATAAGCATCTTTGCTGTAATTCATGTTTCTGTCTTAAATCCTACTTTACCTGCTACCATTATCACTCTAATTTTTCACTGTTGTATTTTCGTCCTGCATAATATTCAGCACAAACAGTGTGTAGGTAGATTTTGGGTTCTAACCCAGTTCTTAACCTATTTATATATATATATTTGATTATTAATCATAAAAGCATCTGAGAAACATTTAAAGTGAACTGTTTTAAAGGATAGAAGGTTTTAAAATCTATTCTCTAAACACCCCTCTTCCTAACCCACAATTTATGCACTCTTCCTTCTATAAGCCTTAAACAAGAATCTGGCATTATCTCCCCAAGGTCATATTGGCCTTAGAGCTCAATGTTAGGGCTTGTTTGATTTTTCTTCCCAGCCGCCTGCTTTAGAATTCTTCCGTCAGATATTCCTGACTCAGGGATTTTCATATTTTTACCAACTCTTGATAATGGCAGATTTTTGAAGTTTTGCAAACCTGCCAAGTGTGAAATTCTCTCAAAGTCATTCTGATTTCCACAGTTCTGATCACTAGCGAGGCTGATCACCTTTTCGTAAGTTTACTGGACCATTTAGGTTTCTGCATATACTGCTGTCAGGAGTGTGGACTAGTATGTAAAACGCTTCAGGAGCAACCTGGAGGCACTCAGTACACTGAAGATGCACGTCTCCTATAACCTAGCAGTTCTACTCCCAGATGTTGATGATAAAGGACTTTCCCATATGCACAAGAAGACGTACATACAGCGTGGAAAGCTGCAAAAGACTTTGAAATGGACAAAGGAGTGTCCATTCAGTGAACCGCAGGGCGTTGTCCAGTGGACCCCTGGGCTTACCTGCTTCTATAGGAGTATATGTTTTTGTCTAGGCTATTTTACAACTTTGTAAGTTCTAAAAAGGTGGTATTAATGCAACTGTTAATTTTTACTTATTAAAAAATTTAAATTGTGATAAAATATACATAAAAGTTACCATTTTAATCATTTTTAAGTGTACAGTTAAACAGCATTAAACACATTCACACCATTGTGCAGCCATCACCAGCATCCATCCGCAGAATTCTTTTCATTTTGCAAAACTGGCGTTCTGTCCCTAGTAAATGGCAATTCTGGGTGTCCACTCAAGAGAATTGGAAGCAGTCTCTCCAAGAGAAACGCATGCACCCGCGTTCCTAGTAGCATTATTTATAATGCCCAACCAAGTGCCTACCAGCAGATGAATGGATAAGCTAAATGTAGTCTATACATACAAGCGTGTATTGTTCAGGGAACAAAGGTCCAATTCAGTGACCACATTCCTCTCTGCCCCCAGCCCTGGAAACTACTCTTCTACTTTCTGTCTCTAGAAATATGACTACTCCAGGTACCTCAAACAAGTGCAATCACACAGTATTTGTTCTCTTGTGACTGGCTTATTTCACTTAGCATAAGGTCCTCAAGGTTCATCCATGTGGTAGCTGAATTGGAACTCTCTTCCCTTTCTAGGGCTGAACAACCCAGCCTCCATTCATCCGCTGGTAGGCACTTGGTTGGGCATTATGAAGAATGCTGCTAGGAACGTGGGTGCATGCGTTTCTCTTGGAGAGACTGCTTCCAATTCTCTTGAGTAGACACCCAGAATTGCAATTGCTGTATCCTACAGTAATTCTGTTTTTAATTTTTAAGAAACCACCATACGGTTTTCCATAGTGGCGACACCACCTCACACTCCCCCCCCCAGCACACGAGGGTTCCGGCGTCAGTTTCTACACATCCATGCCACTTGTTTCTTTCCCGCCCTCTTTTCTAGAAGCCATGCTAATGGGTGCAAGGTAGAGTAAAAGTCATTCTTGTCCATAGAAATGCAAACAAATTTTGTCTGGTAGGGATATAATAGATCCCACCCTATAAAAAAAGAGGATTTCCACTTGTCGTGGGAGGGACCCAACGGGAGGTAATCGAATTATGGGGGCGGGTCTTTCCTGTGCTGTTCTTGGGATAGTGAATAAGTCTCATGAGGGCTGATGGTTTTATAAACGGGAGCTCCCCTGCACAAGCCCTCTGTCTGCAGCCGTGTAAGATGTGCCTCTGCTTCTCTTTTGCCTTCTGCCATGATTGTAAGGTCTCCTCCGCCCTGTGGAACTGTGAGGCCATTAAATCTTTTTCCTTTATAAATTACCCAGTCTTGGGTATGTCTTTATTAGCAGCATGAGAAGAGATTGACACACATGTTTTACCTGAAAGCAATCTTTCCTGACTGCAAATTCTTCTTATCACATGGATACACCATATAATTGAAGTTTATTATGAATGTTTTTGCCTATTGTTTGGAGTAAGATTCTCAGAATCTGCCTTCTTTAGAACTACAGATCTTGTACAATTGTCCAGTGACTCTTCTTTATACCCTAATTTCTAGATTCAAGCCTGCACACTGCAAAAGCAAATGCTTGTTGGATCTATTGAATAAAAATAAAGCCACGGCAGCAGAACTGGATACGATCCAAGAAGGATGTCAGGCCTCTGTGGAGAAGCTTCATTCTCACTATAGTCACAAACATATTCTCAATACATAGTCAGACCTTTCATGAGTCCATGCTTTGTGATGGACACAATGTGAATGACACAAAGGGGGATGAGACAGCCCCCCTTCCCCAACTGCACTTCAGGGTCTCACAGTCCATTAGACAGTCCCCTTCGTAAAGAGAGTACATGACTGGCTATTCACAGATACAAACCAGCAAGGCATGGGGACAACCACAAAGCACCCCAGGTTTTCTAGAGCATTTTAAAAACTTTGTCCTAATTTCCCCAAGGCGAAAACTGCCCCTGATTTGAGACCTGCTAGTTGAGGATGCCTGCTGTAGTGGACACTGTCAGTGCCGGAACCCATACCCTCGACCACGCTGCTGTACCCATTCCCCTGTGTGCCAGGAGCCCTGGCACCTGCCCCCATCTCCAGAAAACCGTCTTTGGCCAAATAGGAGCTGCTTCTCCCAGGAGGCTATGACACCTCTTTAATGCCAATGGCCCGCCCTGCAGCAGACCTCACCACTGCTTGACTGGCACAGCGGTGCAAAAGGCTACCCTGCTTGCTGTGCAGGGTGGCTGCATTCCAGGGCTCCCAGTGGAATCAGGCTGAAGCAAGTCTCCAGCGGAGGCTACATCTGTGCTCCGCCCCTTCCCCTGCAAACCCTGATTCCTGCAGCCCCTCCCTCAATAAACAATCTTCACATGAACCTATCTCGGGCTCTGCTGCTAGAGAGCCTCCGCCTCCATCGGGTCCGCGCCGGTCTCCCCTCTCTGTTGGCTGCATCTCGTCAGCATCACTCCTCTCCCATCTTTATACTAAAATCTCTATTAGCTCCAGGTCTCCTAAAAACTTCTGCCCCAACTTTCCTTCTTCTCCGTGCAGCCAACTGCGCAAACGATTGTGTCTCCTCATTGTCCTTGGGCCACTCCTCCCATCAGCGACTCACCTGGCATCTGTCCTCATCACTACCCATACCGCTCTAATCATCTTCAGCGTCCTCACCACCATCCTCATCAGGAGGAGGAGAGATTTTTTTATTAAGCACTTAATATGTGCCAGTCACCGTGCTGAGCATGTCCACATATGACTAATTTAATCACCGTAACTACCATAAGAGGTAGAATATAATCATCCCCAGCAGAAAAAGCCAAGTCTCAGAGAGGCCAAGAGACTTGGCCATGATCACACAGCTACTAAAGGTGGAGCTGAGTTTCCCCAAGGTATCACCTTCCTCCCTAAGTTATGATGCCTTCCCCAAGACACTTCTCCATCCTCGACTCCTGGGCCTGCCGCCTCCCTTCCAGCCCTCTTCCCTTGGTTCAGGGCCCAGTGCCTGGCTGTCTAACCACCTCACCAGCCAGTCCTTCCTGCTCTTCTTCAGCCCACCTGCTAAACGCTGGTGTTCCTCAGGTTCTGTCTGACCTTTCCTCCCATCTTACTTTTCTTCCAAGTGAGTTTGTGGCTCCTCCATGGACACCTACAGATAGGGGCATCCCCCATGATGATTCTAAAATTCCCATGTTACACCTAAGAACGTGTTCTGCTTAGAGCCAATTTTAGCCTTTAAAAGAAGAAAGTTGGCCGGGCGCAGTGGCTCACGCCTGTAATCCCAGCACTTTGGGAGGCCGAGGCGGGTGGATCACGAGGTCAGGAGATCGAGACCATCCTGGCCAACATGGTGAATTCTGTCTCTACTAAAAATATAAAAATTAGCTGGATGTGGTGGTGCGCACCTATAGTCCCAGCTACTCAGGAGGCAGGCGAATCGCTTGAACACAGGAGGCAGAGGTTGCAGTGAGCCCCAGATCATGCCACTACACTCCAGCCTGGTGACAGAGTGAGACTCTGTCTTAAAAAGAAAAAAAAAAGAGACCTTGTCCATCCCTCCACACATTCTAGAACACTCTACCAGCTCACGAAACCCCTACTCCAATCAGAATCCACACTCCGCTGACCCAGTGCTTTTAGCAGCTATGGCCTTTTGTCCTGATCAGCTGCAGCAGATGCTGTGGGGACCCTGCCCCCTGGCCCTCAGCCCACCTCGGGTCCCTACAGAGTGTTACTGTGCGTGCGGACAGCTTCCCTCAGCACCCTGCCTGAGGGTGTTCTCTCCCCCAAACAGCCTGGAAGTCCTAAGCAATTGGGGCCCCAGGAATGACCCTCAGCTGGTGAGGAACAGGAGTTTGTAGATGAAACCTCGACTTCCTCTCCCCTCCATGGGACAATTCTGAGTTGTGTCACGGAAGACTTGACATCCTTCCAGGATCACTTCCACAGTCGCTCATGGGGTCCACAGCAGGACCAGGTTCCTGTTGCTCACAGTGGTAACAACCCATAACTTTCTTTCCTTCCATATCACTTCCCTCCATGGGCTTCCTGGGTTTACCCCCCAGACAAACTTCCTGCACCGAAACCTTTGTGTCAGGGTCTGATTTCAGGGCCATCTCAGGCTATGCAGCCCTGGTCCTGGCCTCCAGCATGGCCTCCTGAGTCCAGGCACCATGCTGGCCCCTGCAGTGACCCTTCTGGGGCATGAAATGTCTCCTCCCTGCTCTCCTCTCTCAGCAGCTCCCGAAGGCCCACTTAGCAATGGCCTAGCCATGTACAATACCCCACAAAGATCTATACAATCTCTCTCCTCCTGACCTCTCCAGCCTCTTCCCAGAGCTCCCTAGGGACATGTGCGCTTTTCTCTAGACTGGACACCTGCCCTCTGTGTCATCCTCCTTTGTGGCTTACCTGAAACATCACCTCCTCCGTGAAGCCCTCCCTCTCCTGCTCCATCCTCTGGCCTCGCCCTCTTTCCAAGCCTCTGGCAGAGCTCTCCTTGTTTCTTCCCAGCATCTGCTCAATGCGGAGACACCTGCCTCCCAGCACCAGGCAGAGGGCTGGGCAGGCAGCCGGCACTCATGAGATGTCTGGGAACCAAGTGAAGCCAGCCTCCTGCTTCGCTCATGGAAACATATGGCCACATTCCCGAGCCACATCTGCACCCGCCCCAGGAAGGAGGAGACACGGAGGCAACAGGAACGAGGCGGCTGTGAACGTAATTAGGATCGCAGGGCTTAATAGCTTCGCAGGGCTGCAGGAACACAAAGGCATGTTTTACAAATTCCCCATTTGCAGTCTCTATGGAGAGCGGCCACGTGTGCTCAGCGTAACCCCACACAGCGAGGAGAGAACAAGAAAAATCACACCTTCCTCCTTCCCGCCTTCTGCCGACTCACAGAGCTGGCAGCCACCCTGCTTCCTCCCAGGCCTAAATGAGCTGTCACTCAACACAGCCTCACACTCAGCCCGGGAAGGTGGAATTCTTTTTTCCCCCAGAATTAAAATTTTTTTCTTTTCTTTTAATTGACAAGTCATAGTTGTGTACATGTACAGGGTCAATCTGAAATGCTGACAGATGTATACGCTGTGGGGTCTTTTTTCCGATGGCAACAGAGGCTCTGCTCAATTGTGCTCTCATTTAAGTTCCTGCTTCAGTTTGAAAAGGTTCAGAAACTTCTCCTTAATGTCTGGACTCGGTCGCCCAGGCTGGAGTACAGTGGTGCAAAGACAGCTCACTGCAGCCTCTACCTCCCAGGCTCAGGCGATCCTCCCACCTCAGCCTCCCAAGGAGCTGGGACCACAGGTGGAGCCACAGCACCCAGCTAATTTTTTGTATTTTTGGAGACACGGAGTCTCCCTATGTTGCTCAGGCTGTTCTTGAACTCCTGGGCTCAGGTGATCCACCCTCCTTAGCTCCCCCAAGTGCTGGGATTATAGGTGTGAGCCACGGCTCCCAGCACTGCTCATTAGTTTCTGAGCACAATCAGAAATTAAAGTGTAGCAAGAGTGACCTTTGCTCCAGTTTTCAATAGCTTCCTTATCTCCAACTGAGACCACTGAACTTCACTGCCCATATCACTATTGGCATTTTGGTCAAAACCACTCAACGAGTCTCCAGCAAGTTCGAAACTTTCCCACATCTTCCTGTCTTCTTCGGAGCCCTCCAAACTGTTCCAACCTCTGCCTGTTACCCAGTCCCGAAGTCAATTCCACATTTTCAGGTATCTTTACAGGACCGTCCCACTGCTGAGTGCCAGTTTTCTGTATCAGTCCCTTCTCACGCTGCTCTAAAGTACTACCTGACACTGAGTAATTTATAAAGAGTAGTGCTTTCCAACAGATCCCAACGTCCTCATTTATAGAGAATGGTAGCAATAATAATAATGGTAATGATATCTGGTATTTCAGCGAGTGAGGGCTCACTACGCCCCAGGAACATGCTAGGAGATTCACCAACAAATCTTTGACGTAAGCACTCATATCACCCCATTTGACAATAAAGACCCTGAAACCCAGAGAGGTTAAGTGACTTAACTAAGATCACACAGCCAGAAAGCAGAAAAGCCAGAATCCTGCCTGTCTTCTGAGTCTGAGATGTTTTTCACTGCACCCATACAGATCTTAACAGCTTCAACATGGGGTAACAATGACCCTGCCCTCATGGGGTAAATGTGAGGATCAAATGAAAAGGTAACTTTGTAGAGATTCAGGCATGTAGCAGGTGTTCAAGACAAAAGTTTTCCTTTCTTCATTCCCGCATGAACTTGCTCAAGGTATGAGCTTGAACTGGATCTCAAATGGGCTAAGAAGAGGTGAGAAACAGCTAGGCACGGCGACTCATGCCTGCAATTCCAGCACTTTGGGAGGCCGAGGCGGGTGGATCACCTCAGGTCAGGAGTTCGAGACCAGCCTGACCAACATGGTGAAACCTTGTCTCTACTAAAAATACAAATATTAGCCAGGTGTGGTGGTGGGCTTCTGTAGTCCCAGCTACAGAAGGGAGGCTAAGGCAGGAGAATCGCTTGAAGCTGCGAGGTGGAGGTTGCAGTGAGCCGAGATCGCACCACTGCACTCCAGCCTGGGCGACAGAGCGAGAATCCATCTCAAAAAAAATAAAAAGAGGTGAGAAACAATAGAAGGTTCTGAAATCTGAGAGGAGAGAGAAGCCAGGAGGGAGGCTCCAAGGACACTAAAAGTGACAGCACAAGGCCTGGCGCAGGAGTGGCGCTTCACAAATATGTGCTGTATTTGTCAGATCTGGGGGGTGGCAAACGATGTAAAGGGTCAGATAGTAAATACTCTAAGCTTTGCAGGCCAGATGGTCTCTAATCATTACTCAATTCTGCTGCAGAAGCAGGAAAGCAGCCATAGACAAGAATGCAAATGAAGGGCTGTAGCTATGTTCCAATAAAACTTTATTTACAATAACAGGCAGAGGGCCTTTGGCCCAAGGCCACAGACTGGCAACTCCTCTGGTAGTGAAGTGTGGTCAGTAAGTAGCAGCAATGGTAGAAATGCTATCCTTTATGTGGCAGGTAGTGTTTGGCAGACACTGACCTGTTGACCACAGTTGATTCTTACTCAGGCATGGGAGAAAGGGGTGCTTATCATCAACATTTGACTTATGAGGAAACTGAGGCTCAGAATGAGAAGTCACATGCCTGAGGTCATTTGACTGTAGGCGGCAGAGCCAGATTCACATGAATGTCTGTGTGGCTCCCACGCCTGCGTCCTCAGCCCTACCTCGTCACCATACCCACTTGCCCAGTACGGCCTCAGCGAACACCTGCTCAGTGCGCTCTCACTTGGCCAAGCCCTGTACTGTCCACCAGCTAAGCTCTTGCTCTGACCTCACATTGCAGTCTCTTTAAAATCAGTGCAGCTGTGACCCCTGTGGGGAATAGTGAGGCATGCACACCCTGGCAGCCCCTTCAGGACCACGGCACTCAGTTCTCCAGCTGCTGGGCATGTGGGCTCCTGACAGCTCGCAGCTCTACCCCTCTCCAGGAATTGCCTGTGGCTGATAGAGCTGCTTCTCCCATGGTTACAACCCCTTCCAAGGGGTGGCCTGCATCCAGTGATGTGGGGTTCAAAGACCCAGCTCCTTTGGGACATCAATTTGGGACATCTCAAAAGGCACATCCTAGCATTCCAGAGCTCCCTGGATTGGCCGAGGCCTCTGTAGCAATGCATGTCAGTTCCTGTTCTCTCTCTGCCCCAGGCTGCTTCCTTTACTTCTCATTGGTGACATTCCCGAGACTGCTCCCCCAAAACTTGCTGTGCACAAGCTCCATCTCAGAGTGTTTCCAGGGAACCTGACTGATGACAGCCACCTGACTGGCCCCTGCCACCCCCTTACCCAGCACCTCTGCATCTCCCAGGCATTGAGCAGGGTCCTGCTGAGAGGGGCAAGAACCAGCCTCACCACAGTGAATCAGCCATGCCTCCCTCCAGCCCCTCAGCAGCCTTTGTTGAGCACGTCCAGTACCAAGTGAAGATGCTGGGTTCAGAGAACACGTGACTAACAGAACACAGTCCCTCCTTCAAGAGGCCTTGCGTGGTGGTGGTGGGGGCAATGGGAGTAAGACGTGTGCAGAGACCTCCCCACCCAGTCGGCAGAAGAAGAATACCACCGAAAGGAAGTAGAACCTGGCCTGACTCTTGCAGCTGCTCAGGAGTTAGCTGGTGAAGAGAGGGAGGGTGTCCAGGAAGAGGTAACAGCCTGTACAAAGCCGTGGAGCTGAGATGGACCTGGCAGGACCTGAGGTGGCTTCACTGAGGCTTCAGAGGTCAGCAGGGATGGACAGCAAAAGGCCTGAGAGCCAGAGTGGCAGAAGTTTCTCCCAGTCCAATGGGAGCCATCAAAGGGATTTCAGCAGGGGAGGTATGTGTTCAGAATTGCCCTATGGAACCATTCTGGCTCCACATGGATGAGGCAGTTGAGGGAGGAGACAACAGGTCCCAGAGAGGGGACTGGAGTAGTCTATGGCAGTGGTCAAATCTATCAGATAGGTCTGAGAGGCACTGAGGAAGACTGATATTGATAGGTAATTGAGTGGAATGTGTGCAATGAGTAGTGGCCAAGTCAAGCAAGACTCTTGGGATGAAATGGTGATAAGGGGTGGCTATTGCAGTTCTCTGAGGTGGAGACATAGGAGGAGGAGCAGAATTGGTCAGAGGGAAGGTGATGAGCACAGGCAGAAATGTGTTAAGTTTCGGGAGCCAACAGGGTGTCTATGGAAGCTAACATGTTCACAGGGTCTGGGAATTAGGACATGGACATCTCTGTGGGGGGTTCTTATCCAGCGCACCACACTTGGATGGATGATGTGAGAATTCAATGACAAAGCTCCTGCGTGCCAGTACTGGAAGGAAAAGAAGAGGTCACAAGTCTGGGGTCCAGCCTAGAAGTCTAGACCTGGCAGACAGGCCTGCACAGTGACAGAGACCCCGAAGTTGGCCACTGTTGTGTCCTCTGCTGTGAGCTTCCATCACTGCCTTGAGCCTCCTTTGTGTGTCCTTTGCTGGCCTCTGTGTTGAGCTGCCCTGGTCACACCTCTCTCTGTGGCCACTTCACTTCTCTAGACCTCCCGGAGCTCCAAGCTGCTCCTGGTACTCATTCATTCATTCATTCATTCAGTAAACATTCCCTGGGGGCTGTTATGTCTAAGGCTCTGATCTAGAAACACTCCATCTCAGGAGTGCACATTCTGGTGGGGGCGGCAGAAATGAACCCACAGTTTTAACCAGGGCAGCAACCCAGGTGTGCCTGGGGTCCTGTGGGGTGCCAGAGAAGGAGCCCCTCCAATGCCCAAGAGCCAGGAAGCGTTTCCACAGGAAAAAACTCTGAGCTGACTCTTGAAGTCTGCAGAAGATACAGACAGTGCAGAGTATGTACCAGGAGCAAGAACAGCACATGCAAAGGCACTGAGGCACAGGCCAGTGTGATGAGCGCTGCAGGCCACTGGAGCCTGGTGGGGCTGGAGTGATGGGTAAGGTGGGAGATCAGGATAAAAGGGGTATCCAGAGGCTGGACTTGGAGGAGGGTAAATGTGCTTGCAGGTAAATGTGCTAAGAGGACAGCCACAGGCAACAACTGAGCTCACACTCAAGCTCAGTGCTCCTGGTACTCATTCATTCATTCAATCAACATGCCCTGAGGGCCATTACGTCTCAGACCCTGAGCTAGAAACACCCCATCTCAGGAGTGCGCATTCTGGTGGGGGAGGCAGAAATGAACACACAACCTTAACCAGTGCAACAGCAGGTCTGGGCGCTGACAAATGACAAGAAGCCCTATGGCCTGCAGCAAATCTGCCTCCCCAGTCACAGTCACCACATCTCAGCCTCTGAGAAGGCAGTGGAGGCTGTGTATTTGTTTCCTATTGTTACTGTAACAAATCACCACAAACTTCATGCTGTGAAATCACACAAATTCCTTCCCTTGCAGGAGCAAGAACAGCACATGCACCTCCTGGAAGTCAGAAGCCCAGAATCAGTCTCGCTGAAGTAAAGGTGCCGGCTGGCTAGTTCCCTCTGGAGGCTCCAGGGGAGAAGCATCTCCATAATTCTTATTATTATTTTGGATGAACTGTATCCTCATCCCTTGGCTTGTGGCCCCACATCACATGGCCTTTTTACTCTCTGCTTCTGTGGCCTCATCAGCAGTGGTGCCGTGCGTTGGACTCTCCTGTCTCCCTCTTGAAAGTACTTTTGAAATCACATCACTGAGCTCACACTCAAGCTCAGTGCTCCTAGTACTCATTCATTCAATCAACATTCCCTGAGGGCCGTTACGTCTGAGACCCTGAGCTAGAAACACCGCACCTCAGGAGTGCACATTTTGGTGGGGGAGGCAGAAATGAACACACAGTCTTAACCAGTGCAGTCTTAACCAGGTGTGCCACATGGGCACACGAATAAACCAGTCATCTCCCCATCTCAAGAGCTCTAACTTCATCACAGCTGCAAAGCCCCTTTTGATAAACAAGGTAGCACAGTCACAGACCTCAGGGATCGGGACGTGGGCACCTGATGGGGCATGATTCAGCTTACTGTAACCCAGAATCAATGATGTGCGAAGTCACAACTAAAGCTCCCCCATGCCAATCTTCCCAGGGGCACACTGCTCTCTGAGATGTCCTGGGGCTTTAAGCATCAAATAATTGAAAATAATCTCCTTTTTGGGAAAAAAACCAATCCACTACAAAAGACAGGAAAAGAGAACCAATAGGAAGCCTCCCCCGTGCCTGCCCCTGGCCCCAAAGCCTCATCGGTAAGTATTTCTAGCACACTTTCATGCTTGGCGGGAGATCCTTCGCACGCTGACAAATTTCTCCTGAAATTTAGATGTCTTGTTCACAGTAATAGCTGTAGCGCACAGGTGCCCAGCTGCTACCGTAAAATCAGTAAGCATTTAATTGAAACAAACGACTATAATAATGGTATATTATCCCTGCAGGCCGAGCGCCATCACAGTTTTAATTATTGAGTTAAGAGTCAGACTAATTTATCCTTTAAGGCAACAGCCCCATTCCTGGTGATACTGATCATCGTGTTATGAATATGAAGCCACCAGCAGAGAAGCATAGAAATGAAAAGCAATTTGTCCCCTCTGGGGGCTAGTTTTGTCTTTGAAGAAAAGTTCGCAAATACGGGTCATCGAGCCCCAGGGTCTGGGATTGCTCAGCTGGGGGTGCGAGGTTTCTGTTCGGGTTGGGCAGGGGCTGTGCGGGGTCCCCGTGCTCCCCATCCCTGCATGCAGACTCTCTCTCCTCTGCTCAGAGCCAGCACTAGCCCCCTACTACATCCCAAGTAAAAGCTAAAGTCCTTACCAAGCCACAAGCCCCTATAACAACCCAACCAGCACCACCTGGCACCTCTCTGGCCTCCTCCACTACACCGCCCTCCATCACCCCTCTCCATCACACCCACCCCCTTGCTCTTCCTTCAACACCCAAGCAGGCTGTCACCACAGGGCTCTCTTCTAGCTCTGTGCATTTTTGCCCCAGGGGGATATTTGGCATTTTTTGGAGACACTGTTGTTACAACCTGGAGGACACTCCTGGCATCTGGTGGGTTGATGCCAGAGAAGCTGGTCAGCATCCTTCCCTGCACAGGGCAGCCCCACATAGAACAATCCAGCACAAGTGTCAGCAGTGCTGAGCTGGAAAACCCTGGGGGGTCAGCTGCTGCCTCTGCATGGAATGTTCTCCCCCCACCCAGCAGGGGATACTCACCCTGCTCCCTCCTCCACCTCCTGCAAGGCCTCCTTCAGAACTCAGTTTTCCCAGAAGGCCTTCCCTGACCCTCCTACCCAATGCTGCAACCTGCTGCCCTGCCCCACACACCGGGCCAGCATTCCCCATCCCATTATGCTTCTGTTCTTTCTTCCAAAGCACTTAACACCTGCTAACACACTGCATGACTTATTTAGCAGTTTACTGTTTATTATCTTGCTCCTGCTAGGATGTAAATTCCACACAAGCAAAGATCTTTGGTTCACTGATGTATAGCTGGTACCTAGGCCAGCGCCCACCCTACACTGCGACCCCTAGCAGGGTCAGTGAATGTCAAATGAGTTATCCACCAACCTCCCCTCCCTTCACCCTCCATGACCGCTGGGCCTCCAGAAGCACATGCCACCTCCACACGGTCTCCCAAATCCACTTCATTTTCCTGGACTCTGAGAAGTCTCCTCATGGAAAGCTTGGGCATTTCTCCAGAAAGTGCTTTTGGGTAACTCCCACCGGCCACGTGGTCCATTCTCGGTTGGTTCTTTGAGGGCAGAAACAGTAGCCTGTGAACTGTCACAGCCCCAGGACCTACATAGCGACAGGCAATGAGCCACAGGACTTGAGACACAAAGAATGCAGGCACAGACCTTGCCATGCAGAAAGGGCCAAGTCCAGCGGGGCAAACAGATGGAATGAGCTAATTGCACCAATACACACAACCCATGCCACTAGGGCACTCACACACTCGACAAATGCAGTGTGCTCCCGTGACATGGGTCTCTCATCCCTTCCAGTGAATGGGGAAAGCGGTGTTGCAGAGGAGTCGTGCTCAGGAAACAGGATTCTTCCAGAGCAGTGCCATTTCATGCTACCAAGGAACAGCAGTTGGACACAGAGGACGCTAACAGAGCAGGACTCAGCGAACAGTGCAGGAAGCAGCGCTGCTCCCAGTGCCCGCTCACCCGCCTTCCCCACCGGACCACTTGGCCACATGCTCTGGCATAAACGCACCGGCCGTTTGCTTCTCCATCTTTGTGCATTTTGCCCTTGTCTCCATAACTCAGCAGTGAACCTCACACCCCGTTCCATCAAAATGCCTCCCCCCCCTTCCTTGAGCCCCCTTCCATCAACACGCCTCCTGGGTTCTTACTGAGGGTTTTTAAGGAAGAATTTAACAAATGCTTTTCAACTGCGCAGATACATACATTAGGATTGTTAAGGGTTTTCTCTTAGTGCTCTGGTTACAAAGTTGCATAGACCTTGAGTAGTTTGTCCCAGCTCTATTCTTCCCATAAACACTTCTTAGGATTTTGCAGGTTTTTCCGAAAGGCATGTGTCACTTTATAGCAGGCACACCTGTATTTATTAAGCATCTGCTACGTGCCAGGCCCTGTGCTGAGCACTGGGACTCCCCTGCCCTGTGGAGCTAATCTGCACCCACATCAATACACAGTCACAGTGGTGGTGAGGGCCGAGAGGGAAGCCACAGGCCAAGTGAGGCAGTAAGATCAAGGGTCAAGGGCACACTGGGCATCAGGAAAGGCCCTGATTTGGCTGGAGTGAAGGATAGCTGGAGGGGTGAGGAGGGTTGGGGAAGGAGGAGCTTAGAGGCACAGGCAGGGGCCAGGCTGGGTGGCCTTGAACACCAGGGGAAGACATTGGACTTTATCCTGAGGCTCACTGGAAACTCAGAAGAATTTTTGGCAGCAGTGACTTGTATTTTAGGAAGGCCAGCTTGGCTGCTAAGAGTAGGTGGCAATGTCCAGCTGAGAGGTGATACAGCCACCATCTGAGACTCAGACAGATAGAAAGCGAGAGAGAAGGAGAGGCGCAGGATTAGGGATTGTTGTGGCAGATGATCAAAGCCCACACCAGATCACCAGTGAGATTCATTGGCTACTTACACAGGAGAAGAGACACATCTGGCCAGTGGGGGAGAGCGGCCAGCTGTGGACAGCTAAGCTCAGGGATGACATCCTAGTGGGGGTCTCTAGGTGGGGACAGGCCGATTGCATGGTCTGGTGCTTAGGAGAGGGGACAGAGCAGTGGAAATGGCCTGGGCTTCCTTGCGGTCCCCAGCCATGAGTGTGGAACATCAGGAGAGTCCTATAAAGGAGGGTGCAAAAGGGTGGCCTGAGCAGTGGAGGACACTGGGAGCCTCATCTAATACAGCCAAAGTCAAGGATGATAAAGACTGCAGGTGCCCAATGGGTTTGGCAATGTGGAGGCCATCAGTGCCCCTAACCAGAGGAGTTCTGTAGTCACAGGGAGGCAGAGGCCAAGGTGAATGGGAGGGGAGGAAATACAGAGAGCCGGAGTCGATCTCGGAAGCTGTGCTGGGACCACCGGGCAGAGGGGAGACAGTAAGCAGGCGTCACAGGACGACTTTCTATTTAGATGCTGAGCAGAAAGTGCAATTGTGGAGGGCAGGTGTTCCCAGCACAGTCATGCCTCACAGGGATCCTAACTGCAGAACTGGGTGACTGTGACATGACTTTGCCACTCACAGGCCATGTTCTCATCTCTGGGGCCAAGTGGTCCTTTTAACAACCCTGTGAGGTTGATGCTGCTGTTTCCACTTTCCAGATGAGCAAATGGAGCCTCCGAGAGGTGAGGTCCATGGTTCCCTGTCTGCAGCACACAGCAGGAACAGACTCCAAACCCAGGTCTGTCTGACCTGAGTCTAAGCTCTTTTCACTACTGAGGGCAGAGGGGCATGGTGTAGGCTGGGCAGGCCTCACCACATCCTCTTACCCACGGTCACAAAGCGCCCGAAAGGCTACGGTGCTTGTTCTCACCAGGCGGGTCAGCACAGCAAGATCCGTCTTGTTTTGACTAATCTTTGTGACTTATCTTTCTATATCTTTGTGAGGAACTGAGAAGGAACTGCTGGTCAAAAACAATGACAAACCACAGAGCTGCTGTGATGGAAACAGACCCGGAGGGCGAGGCTGATGTTCAGCACCAGCTCGGTGGCCATTCTGAGTGTTGGGGGCATTCCTAGGACTCCAGGGTTCACTCTGGCCAAGGAAGGGACGAAGCTTGGGGAGGCAGGAGGGGCAGATCACAAGGGGATGAGGAGTTGGCCCGGCAGGCACTGGGGAGCCACAGCGGTGTGCAAGTGGTGGGTGGCCCAGCAGATTTTCCTGTGCTCAGGGCAAGAGGCTACAGGCAGGGCCAAGAGGCACCTCAAGCAGATGTCATGGGCAGGAGACAGCTGAGGAGGTAAAACTGGCCACCCTAGGTCACAGGGGGTGGATAAGGAAAAACGACCCGTCCAAGCTGTGAATCCTCCAACTTCCTGAATCTGATCTTCAGTTTCTATTTCAAAAGGGGCCTGAGAGCCCTGCCCACAGCACCAGGGCTGGGAGGGTGTGTCAGTGAATCTGGCAGGGAGCCTTTCCTCCCCCATCTGAGGGATAGGAAGGGCACATTTTACTCCCTTGCTTCAATCTGTCTGTATCACGGGAATGCACGCTCCATGAATCAGGGATTATCATCAGTTTTGTTCACTGCTCAGGGCTTAGAAGAGTGCCTGGTACATAGTAGGGGCTCAATAAAAGTGTAAGGGTGGAAAGAATGAGTGCGTGAGTGACCCTGATGAAACGAAGCAGAGAAACTCCAGTGTTTTGCTCAAGGTCTTACAGCTCTAAGCACTGCAGCCAGGGTTTGGGAGCAGAAAAGAAGATTATTTCCTCCTCCAGCAATGAGCTCCCATAGACAGACATCCCTCTCCCAGAACCACTCCAGCTCCTCCCCAGGCTGCTGCTGGGGCTCTACTAGACTCCCCCGCAATCCACAGTACCCTGTCTGGAAATGGGGCAGCTCTGACACCCTGCTGGCCCAGCTCCTTCCATCTGGGACCAGTTGGCCTCCCCGACCCCTACTCACTTCTGGACTCAGTTCAAATGCCCCTCCTCCAGCAGGCTCTCCCACCTACATCAGGATCCCTGGTGATTCTCTCTCCTGACACCCTGTTATTTTCCCATTGAACCTGCCACAGCTGTGGTCATACCTTCGGCTGAGTGTGTACATGGCTCTGGTTATGTGCTCTGTTTATGAAAGCGGGAACTGAGGCTGGTGCTTTGCTCCGAACCATTTCCCCGGTGCCCAGCCTGAGGCCTGGCATGTGGCAGGTACTCAGTACATGTTGAGAGATGAGCCAGGTGGGCCTGGGAGCTCTGGAGCCCAGACTGGCAGCCTCCATGATCCCCTAAGTGGGACCTCCCTCCTACCTCCTCCACTTCCAAGCATTTGGGGCACATGATGGTCGGGCACCCACTTCCTCCAAGCCTCTGCTTGTCCAGCTCCCCACTGGCCCCCCCTTCTCCTGACATGGAACATTCCTGCCTCCTGGCCTTTGCCTGGCACTTCCTTCTGCCAGTGATGCCTTGCCTGTCCCCAAACACCTAAGCACTGGCTGAAGTCCACTAGTCCCTGGGACCTATTTGGGCTCGACCATCCACTTCATTTCTCTGGGCCTCCTCAATTAAGGATCTCCAAATGGGGCAGAGATGGAATGAGATCTGCATCCAGAAAGTTCCCACTGGCTGCCCCCACGGGGGTGAACCAGAGCAGGAGACACAGAAGCAGGGAGACCAGGTCAGAGGCTTCTGCAGCTGACACGTCATGGCGGAGAGGCCTGAGCTGGGATGGGCAGTGGAGGCGGGACAGACTCAAGGCAGGAAGCCTGGTGGCAGGTTCTGGGTGGGCTCAGCGTGGCTCAGGGATCCCTGACAGGTGGCGGGACCTCCACATGACGGGGAAACATAAGAAGGAGGGGCGGGTGACCCACTGCCTCCCCCGAACATTCTACATTCTGAATTGGCACGTGTGCTAATTAAAACCATCTTTCCAAAGAATTTATTATAGGCTATTCTGAGCTAATTATAAATTCTCTGAAGCTGATCCTGAGCAGTTTGCTAATGCAGTGTTGAAATCTCTTTGGCCACCCTCGTTTAAATTATTCATCAGGCCCTGCAACAGTTGTGAACTGTAATTTAAACAGTCAGCTCATGAATATTCAACTACTACAACAAACACTGGCATGTTTTACTGCCTCGCCGCTCAATATTTTGTATCCTCACCCGTGTTTACATGTTTTTATGAACTCTCGAAAAAGTGTTGCCTGTTGAAGTGCCTGGTTAAGCAGAGACGGAAATGCCCAAGGTGGGGAGGAGGCGGCAGGAAAAGTTTCCCAGGTCCTTTCCCAGGAGAGGTGTGGGTGCCCAGGGACGGGGCTCAGAGACCTCACCCCTCAGAAGAGGCAGGGAGGCCCAGAGAGGGCCAGGACTGGCCCTGAGGTCACACAGTGAAACCGAGGCACAGATAGGACTTGGAGTTTTGGGGTGGTTCCTACCACCTAATTTACTACAAATTAATTGATGAAGGGGGTCTGGCGTCTGAGACAGTGTCAGGGAGGAAGCGGCAGCCAGGCATTCCCTGCTCTCCAGCGCCGCTGTTTTTAGGTTTATTATGGTTTCTTTTTATTTTTGAAGCAAAACAAACTCCTAGGTTTCTATCCCTAATTTAAGAGGAATGCCTACTATTTAATATCGAAGAGTAATTTCTAATTCAAAGTATACTATTTATCTTCTTTACCCCTCTTCCCGCGCTTTCCTCCTGAGTCCCCAAAGTGCACTGTGTCATTCTTATGCCTTTGCATCCTCATAGCTTAGCTCCCACTTATAAGTGAGAACGTACAATGCTTGGTTTTCCACTCCTGAGCTACTTCACTTAGAATAACAGTCTCCAATCCCACCCACGTTGCTGCAAATGCCACTCATTCATTCCCCTTTACGGCTGAGTAGTATTCCATTGTATGTGTATATTTGTGTGTGTGTGTGTGTGTGTGTGTGTGTGTGTGTATATATATATATATATATATATATATAAAACCACATTCTCTTTATCCACTGGTTGACTGATGGGCATTTGGGTTGGTCCCACATTTTTGCAATTGCAAACTGTGCTGCTATCATCCTGTGGAAAGAGTCATTATCCCCAGCCCCTTTTGGGCAATGGCCAAATGTTGACTGATTAGGTACAGCCATTCAAGGCAACAGGCCATCTTAGAATCCAGGCTGGCTTAAAGATCAGAGTTCATGAAACCTTGAAGGTTACATAAGAATTACATAATGCAGGTTTCATGAGAATTACATAAAGCACTTAGCACAGTGCCTGAGAAATAGTAGGAAAGACCTCGATCCCCTAGAGCTCCCACGATCGCCACCATCTGTCATCCGAAACAAAATTACTTGGCAATATGCTTCCAAATGTGCATGTCTTCTGGCCCACCACTCATTCCAATTTTATTTAAAAATAATTGTTGAGTGCCTCCTATGTACCAGGTGCTGATTTTGGTTCTGGGGATATAGCAGTGAACAAAACAGACCAAGTCCCTACCCTCAGGGCACCTGCATTCCAGTGAAGGAGACAGAGGTGACACCAGACACACACATAAACATACCAGGCTTCAGACAGTGGTAAGTGCCAGGGAGGAAAATAGAACAGCGAAGATGAGCTCAAGATATTAGGTGCGGGATGGGGTACAATTTTAGGAAGGGTGGCTAGAAAGGCCTCATGAAAATGACATCTGAGTGACTCTCTAAGAAAGACAGAGGTATAAGAACCCACTCTGCAGGTGTCTGCGTAAGAGTGTTCCAGGCAGAGGGAACAGAATGGCAAAGAGTCTGATGCAGGCTTGTGCCTGGCACGTTCAAGGACTGGTGAGGAGGCTGGTGGGGGTGGAGCCGAGCGAGAAGTGGAGGTGGGGGTGGCATGCAGATTATGTGGGGTCTTGTAGACATTATAAGTCACTGGCTCTCACTTTGAGGGAGACGTGAAGGCACTGGGAGGTTGTGAACCAGGTCCTCGCCTAGAGAAAGGGTGCTCCAGGATGATGACCCCTAGTTGTATGCCCTGAGCAACTGGGAGGATGGAGCTGCCTTTGTGAGATGGGAGGGAGTGGAGGGCAGTGGAGGAGCAGGGAATGGGAAGCGACAGGGCCTTGGTTTTAGAGGCAGTAAGTTTCAGATGCTTGTGAGACAACCACAGAGATATGTGGATTTGGAATCTGAAAGTTCTCAGGACATAGAGCGTATTTAAAACCACAAAGCCAGATGGGATAATGAAGCACCTGCCACAGATAAAAAGAGGACTGAGCCTTGGGACCTCTCGGTGCTCAAAGGTAAACCCAGGAGACTCACACGGAGGGAGCAGAGAGAAGTGGGAGAGGGTGCATCCCAGCAGCCAGGCAAGGAAAGCGTTGAGCAAGGCTGAGAAAGTGACCAATTGTGTCAAAGGCTGATGAGCAGGCATGTAAGTCAAGGGCTGAGCACTGACCACGGAATTCAGCAACACAGAGGTCATTCAAAATCACGAAGTGGGGCCAGGCGAGGTGGCTCACATCTGTAATCCCAGCACTTTGGGAGACCAAGGCAGGGCGGATCGCCTGAGGTTGGGAGTTCAAGACAAGGGCAGCCAGGCCAGCAAGGTGAAACCCCGTCTCTACTAAAAGTACAAAAATTAGCCAGCCGTGATGGCAGACACCCGTAATCCTAGCTAGTCTCGAAGATGAGGCAGGAGAATCACTTGAATCCGGGAGGCGGAGGTTGCAGTGAGCTGAGATCGTGCCATTGCTCTCCAACCTGGAACCTGAGCGACAAAGCGAGGCTCCGTCTCAAAAAAACAAAACAAACAAACAAAAAACAACCATGATGTGGGAAGTTTCAGTGAAGGGCTTAGAACAAAAGCCAAGAAAGGGTAGGAGGGCAGAGTTTGGAAAAAGTGAAGAAACATGACTGTTTCAAGGAGTTTTGAAATCCCAAAGGAGACAAATGTACACATCAAAAAGATAAATCCACAAAAATGTTTGACTTTGCAGTGCAGGGTCTCACAGCCTTGGCATTAACGATATTTGGGGCCACATAATTTTTGGTGGCAGCGTTGGGGGGTGCTGTCCTGTATATTACAGGATGCTTAGTAGCCTCCCTAGTCTCTACTAAACTAACTCCAGTTGTGACCAACAAAAATGTCTCCAGACACTGCCAAATGTCTCCAGGGGGCAAAACTGCCCCTGTTAAGAACCACTAATGTAGCAGAAGTTCTTGGGCCCTTCCTGGGCCCCCTTCACTGGAGCAGCGCCCTGTTCCCCCACTGCTGGGAACATTGGTTGGTGAAGGCTCTCAGCTGCCCACTTCTTCAGAGGACACCCCTTGCCAACAGGTACTGCAGCCCCAGGAGGTTACTCAGTCCCCCAATCTCTGGCCAATGACGAATGGACACGGGGGTGCAAAGGCCACCCCTTTACCCTATGATGGGATCAACTGTGTGGTGCAATTTATGCTCCAGAACGCCCCCTGGGGGCAGGCTGAGGCTCGACGCATCTGAGGGAAACTTCTCTGTCTGCTTAACGTCTCTCCCTCCCTCTCCTAAGATCCCACCCTCAAAAAAATTATTTTCCCCACTCCTAAGGAACCCATCCCAAGAGAGTTTATAATAGAGAAAGATCAGGAATAGCCTAAATGGCCATCAACAGAAGGTTGTTTAGGTACACGATGAAACACTCATAGGATGGAATGTTATCCAGCCACTAAAAGGAAGAGCAAGACCTGTGATTATGGATGTGGAAGTACACACGTGATACACTGTTGCAGAAAACTGGCAGGTCCTACAACTGCTCCAATAGAACAAACTGGAAAGAAGAGGAAAAGCATCACGTTAGGGCCCCACTTATGTAAATTTTGTATATATTTTATATGTTATCTTTGTGGAGTGTATATCTTTGTACATTGCGTATATTATTACATATATTATCTTTGTGTATAATGCACAAAGATAAGACTGAAAACATACTTAGCAAATGGTTGGGTTAATAATGATTATTTCTGGATGGTGCAATTTTAGTGATTTCTACTTCTTTGTCGGTTTATTATTATTTTTTTACAGTGAACATGTGCCATTTTTAAAAAATCAAATCCCCAAAGCTATGCTTTGGGAAGACAGTAAAAGATGTAAGAATACTTCATTTCAAAATTTCTAGGATACAGCCAAAGCCATGCTAAGAAAAAATGTATGGCCATAATCTTTTAATTATTAAACAATAAACAATAAAAGTAAATGAACTAAAGAATTCAAAATAAAAAATTTAAACATCTACAAAAAGAAAGAAGGGATTAATAAACATAAAGGGGGAAATGAATGCATTAAGAAAAAGAAAAGTAATAGAATTGGAACAGAACTCTAATGTTTAGTCCTCTGCATAAAATGAATAAAACAATGCAGATAAAGCAAGAAGATGGATAAACCCCTAGTAAAGATGAACACAAAAGAGAGAGAGAAACCACCAATCGATGTCTTTAGCGGTATGAATCAGGGAACAATTATAGAGACAAAGTCAATAAAGGAGGTGAGGTATGCTACATACAACTCCACAGCGATAACTGTAAAGCTCTCAGTGTAATCGTCATCGTACGAAGAGGGTAGAACCTCAGTACAGAGGTATGAGATCTCAGTGTAACAGTCAGTAGATCTCAGAGTAATAGTAGATTACTCAGTCGGTCTCAGTGTAATAGTCATCTTATAAAGATGGTAGAACCCCAATACAAAAGTATGAGAAAGCTATCTTATACAAAGAAAGCCACGGACGCATCTTACTAAAGAATTTGGGAAAAGTAAAGATATATGACCGTGGGGAAAAAAACACATGAATGTCAAAGAAAAACCCTAAGTAACACTAAATTTTTTAAATTCAGTCTCATATTTAAAAGTATATGTATGTTGTCTATGCATGCATTTTATATGTGCACATACATGCACACCGTCATCAAGTCAAACATGCTATACTGGGGAATACTGGGGAATCTATTGATCAGATTCCCCCCTCAATATATCATGGAAGAAAGAGGATCTATTCATCTCAGTACATACTTAATAGGTACTTGAAAACCTCAACAAAAACTATGAGTAAGCTGAAAAATGAAGGATGGTTTTTAAAACGTGCTAAAGAAAGCTGACTTCGTGCCAAGGGTGACTCACATTTCCACTGAACTGGGTGAGAAGGCAGGGATCGCTGGCCACTGATGTCACCACTAGAAAATGAAAGTTCAGCTCCACACAATGAAACAAAAGGAAAATGAGTTACAACCACTGAAAAGTATCTTATCTGTAGATGTGAGGGCGTTTCTAAAACCCCCCAAATCTCAAATTCTAAAAAGCTATACAATTTGAGACAGCCAGATAAAATTAACTATCAGACAGGCCATATGAAGATTCTAAGACCTGCTGCTTCTGTGACGTTCTTAGGGGTACAGTCAAAGACAAATGTCTGCATCCTGCTTCCCCTACCAAGAAAAAGGAAGCACAGGGCCTGGGAGGCTTCTTCCGGTTCTGAAGGCTCGCATTCCACACCTAGGGCTATGCTCCGCCCATGTGTTAGGTGACATGGAGAGCTGCCTGCTCTGTGTGGGCCCAGAACAGGGCAGGGCTCCACCGTGGTCCAGGCTTCAATGCAAGGAGACCTACCACGTGGGCCATCAGATACAGCAGAGCCTATGGTGCTGACCGAACATCTCAGGGATGGATGGGATGAAATGTCATTCAGAGATTATAACAGAAGTACAATACAGGTCCTCAGGATTCTCAGTACAGCCATACCATGCACAGAACGTAATTAGACTTCTTTTAGGACACAGATCCTGGAGTGTTACTAGGCTGTGGTGGAGATGGAGCGTGGGGCGCTTGGCCATGGGCCATGGACCTGGAGCTGCCCATTAGGAGCTGGGTTCAGTTGGATGAACCAACTTATCATAACATCAGAGGCGCCCAGCAGCAGTCCCTCAAGAGATGGAAATGGCATCTCCAGGACAGAGCCCAAGCAGGACCAGAAGCATGAGGACACAGAATGGGAGGACAGCCTGGCCTCTCACATCACATGCCATCACGGCACCGGGGCCCCTCCCACAGCTCATACCCATGGCTGTATTGAGGAGTGGCGGGTCCCGTAGCTAAAAGAAGAAGAAAGACTCAAGTATGATTTACAGATGAGTTGGGTCCATACGGAGGTATGAGCCAAACGTGGACGGTGGCTGCTTCACAGCAGCACTCACGGGAGGCGGCAGGACTAGAGAGAAGAAGTCTCCCAGGGAGGCGGTGATGAGCTGTGGACACTGCACCTAATCACATGCTTTGTGTGGAAGGAGAAGGGGCCTGAGATGTGAGAATATACAGTCAACTCTCACTATTCATGGTAGCTATTTTCTATAAAGTCACCGCAAACACTGAATTAGTGAATACTCAGCCATTGCTCCGAGGGGAAATACAGGATTGCGTTTCCATGAACCCCTGATCACAATGCTTTCTCAATCAATCAATACAGAACCTTGTTTGATGTGTGTTTCTGCTCAAAAACACCTCACTTAAGATATATTGTTCACAATAGCAAAGACTTGGAACCAACCCAAATGCCCATCAATGATACACTGGATAAAGAAAATGTGGCACATATATGTCGTGGAATACTATGCAGCCATAAAAAAGATGAATTCATGTCGTTTGCAGGGACATAGATGAAGCTGGAAACCATCATTCTCAGCAAACTGACACAAGAACAGAAAACCGAACATTGCATGTTCTCACTCATAAGTGGGTGTTGAACAATGAGAACACATGGAAGACACAGGGAGGGGAACATCACACACTGGGGCCTGTCAGGGGGTAGGGGGACTGGCGGGGGGGATAGCAGGAGGTGGGTGGATTGGGGAGAGGTAACATTAGGAGAAATACCTAATGTAGATCATGGGGGGATGAATGCAGCAAATCACCATGGCACATATATACCTATGTAACACACCTGCACGATCTGCACATGTACCCCAGAACTTAAAGTATAATAAAAAAAAATATGTGTGTGTGTGTGTGTGTGTGTATAGTTAACTCATTAACATTGAACTCACAGCACTGTAACTCATGGCTGAATGAAGCTTATCTGACACACCTGTTTTCTCCAGAAGGCATATTACAACCTTCTTGCACTTAGGAACACTAGACAGAACAGTACTATGTTTGGGGGTCATTTTAAACAGCAAAATCGGGAACAAGAGGCACAAAAATGCGAAAAACACGGCACTAAATAGACCATAAAAAGGCCCCTTGTTTACAGTACCAAGGCTGAGACCAGAAGGCAAAATGTCCCTTGTTTGCCCTCTGCTGGGGACACGCTCACTGGGTGACTCACATTTTCTGCCGCTCTGTGCGTGTTTGCAAATGACCATGAAAGTGTGGCGAGTGTTGATTTGGGGTTACAAATGGATTTTGGTGAGTAAATAATATTTATCAATTCACAAATACAGAACAGAAATTCACCAATTATTAGGATCAGTTGTCTACAGATTCACAGGCAAGGGCCAGTGCCTGGCTGTCTGGTCAGGGGACTGGAGGGAAAAGAACTGTGATCTCGGAGCCAAGCTGGTCTGGGACGGCAGCAGATAGATGGAGAGGTGGGAGTGGGCACAGGGTGCGATTTTTGAATCACGCGTTTTGCCAATCAGACATCATTCGCCACAGAAGAGGCACTGAACGGTCAAAGAGATGAAACGGCTCAGGTAGGTGATGCAGCCACACTTTACCACTGGCCACCACAGAACTGGCACTGAGCTCAGGGATGGAGAAGCCAGGGTGACAAAGATGAAGGCTCTGTATGAACCCAGTGACGTGAACACCCATTTAGCAAGGCCAGTCTAGCTGATGCTGTCCGAATGTCCAGTGGGTCAGCAGCAGAGACCAGTTCTGAGCCCTCAAGACCGACCAGCCACCCAATGGCAAGTTGGCTACACCGAACCCCTCCCATCAGGGACAGGCCAGCAGTGCATCCCCTCGGGGACAGATGTTCTGGGTATGAGGTTGTGTCTCCTGTCTACAAAGCCTCAGCCACACTACTGTCTGTGACCCTTGAGTGGGGCATGCTTGGGGTCTACCCTTACCCCAAGCACACCTTCCCTAGAAGGTAAGGCTGAGCAAAGGCCTGGTCCACAGGCCTGGAACCCCACACAGCGCAGCATCCAACATCACAGTGAAAGCAGTGTGGGAAAGAGCCCCTCACACGGCACCTGTCACATATCCCAGTCAGTGCCCGAACACACTGGGGCCTAAGACGGGTCCACGTGGGCAAGGGGTATGGTTCCTCCACAGAGCAGTTTTGGTTTGAGGACTCCCCACTGGCTGGGCCAACCTTTCTTAAAACTATGCTGCAGTCCATGATGCTTCCTGCCCAGTCCCTGCTCCCTGGTTCTTCCTACCCAGTCAGTCCTTCTTTCCCTCCTTCCTTGAGATGAAATCTAGTCTGTCACCCAGACTGGAATACAGTGGTGCGATCTCAGCTCACTGCAACCTCTGCCTCCCAAGTTCAAGCGATTCTCCTGCCTCAGCCTCCCAAGTAGCTGGGATTACAGGTGTGCACCACCACGCCCAACTAAATTTTTGTAGTTTTAGTAGAGACAGGTGCAGCAAACCACCATGGCACATGTGTATCTATGTAACAAACCTGCACGTTCTGGTCATCTAACCTGGAATTTAAAATAAGACGGTACCCCCACGCCCCCGGCCAAGGGCCAAGGGTTTCACCATGTTGGCCAGGCTGGACTTGAACTCCTGACCTCAGGTGATCTACCCACGTTGACCTACCAACGTGCTAGGATCCCTTCCCTGCCTCCCTTCTGTCCCTTCCTTCCTTCCTCTATCTTTCCCTCCTTCCTTCCTCCTTTCCTTTCCTTTCTTCCTTCCCATCCTTTTTTCTTCTGGTCTCAGACCTACATTGCAGTCTGAAGCTACCCCCTTCCTGGTCTTCTCTTCCTTCTCCACCTCTCTTTCCCTCGCTCTTTCTCCTCTTACATGCCTAGTCCCATCTGGTGCCTGCTTCTTGGTAGACTCCAACTAATGTACACCTAGAATCTATCTTTGGGAGAAAAATTGTGCCTGTTTGACAGAAACACACTGAGGACCTGCTTGGGGTGGAGGGCGGGCCCACTCAGGGGTCACTAATCTAATTTTTAAGGAAGGCAGGTCCTGCCCATGGAGGAGCCTTGGTTTCATGGACACAGATGTAAGCATAGGGGAGATGCCAGGGCTGAGGGACTCACAGTGTGAGAGACAGAACTGAGAGGATCCCAGGCATGGGACACACCACAGGGCAGGGACACACTCACGGGCTCACAGTGACTGTGGCCACAATAAGGCGTGGAAACGCAGAAATGAGTAAACTGTGCCAGATACCCCTGTGAGACCACGTGGGCGCCCACTGTGAGTTCACCAATGCCAGGGAAGGTGGACTTCCTGGGGGAACCAGAAAGGGTACAGGGCTCTCCATGTGGCTGGCAGGGAAGAAAACAGAGACAGCGCACACGTAAAGTGCTGAGAGACAAACAGTGGCACTGCCACAGCTCCCATGCGGAGTACTTTACAACCATGACAGCATCTCATCCTCAGAGCAACTCACAGATAAGGATGATGAACACATCTATTTTACACTAAACAATCACTGAAGTTCAGAGAGCCTGGGTAACTTACTCAGCATGCATGCAGCTGGAGGAAGTCATTTAAATCCAGGCCTCTCCAAGCCCAAGTCCAGTGACGTTAATTCTGGCAATGCGCCGACCCCCTTCAGCAGGGCCATGGCACAGAGAGGACACAGGGAGGGGCCCGGTGAAGGGGCCGCTCCCAAAGGACAGTTTTCTCTCCAGCGTCATCAGCTGGCCATTGCTCACTTGTGCTGTGGACACGTGCGTGGGTGGCAGGCCTTCCGCCACGTGCTGAGGGCAAAGTGAGCCTGCTCCCTACCACATCTGGAATTCATTTTGTAGTGGGTTATGGGAAGGTACCGCTCTGGTTTAGTGTGATCAAGGTCACTTAGGCCGGGCGTGGTGCCTCACGCCTATACTCCCAACACTTTGGGAGGCCAAAGTGGGGGGTCACCTGAGGCCAGGAGTATAAGACAAGCCTGGGCTACTTAGGGAAACCCCATCCCTAAAAAAAAAAATCCAAATAATTAGCCAGATATGGTAGTGCATGTCTGTGATCCCAGCTACTCAGAGGCTGAGGCGGGAGGATTGCTAGAGTCAGGGAGGTGGAGGCTACAGTGAGCCATGATTGTACCACTGCACTCCAGCCTGGGCAACAGAGCAAGACTCTGTCTCAAAAAAAAAAAAGTCTCCCTAGTGGAAGCCTGCGGGGCACAGCCAATGCACTGGCTAGAGTTCATCAGAGCAGGGGTACAGAAGCAGCAGTAAGAATATGTCAAGTTCACAAGTCAGACAAAAAGGGAGTGACTGGGGGTCTCGTGTGTACAGGGCTAGGGGCCTCAGGTCTGGGGCTCCCAAAGGAGGAGAGGAGTCCTGTGGGATGGGGTAGTGACCGTCTCAGGCTGAACCTCTGGTCTTAGGATCTCAGCTTACAGCCCCATAATTTGCTGTTACCCTGTGCTTCTGACCAAGGTCCAATTTGTCCGGGCCCGCTGCCGCCAGTGCTGTAAAGGTCTAGCTTGAGTCTTTTTGTCCACCTGCCCACACTCTGTCCTCCTATGATCTTGAAGAATGGGCTTCGCTGATCATCCCTGGCACATGCACACCCTTCTCCCCCATAAGCAGCAAAAGGAATCTTGCATTCTGGTCACCCAGATGTCCCTCATGCCTCCTGTGTCCTGGGCCTCCTTTCCTCTCCCTGTTGCATTTCGTTCCTGGCTCCGCTGAGGCCCCTGGTGCACAGCTGCCCATGAAGCCCCCCAGCATGAGGCATTGTGCAATTCAGGAAAACCTGGAGTCTTTCTGATCACAGGCTGGGACTTTCATGCCAGAGGGTCCGCTTCCAGCCCTGTGCCAACGGAAGGTGCACGGGGTAGGAAAGAACCAGGAGCCACAGGCAGAGGTGTGGGTCCTCCAGCTTCCCTGGAGGAAAAAGTCTGCAACTATCACGAGTATGATGAAATCCTCAAGGCAAACAGAAACACAAGCGCATCCCATGTGTCCTAAAACAACTGAGAACTCAAGGCTCAACGGAGGATGACCGCAGCCCAGTGGTTCTGGGCTGGCATCAGAAGCCCTCGGAGGCATGGTTAGGCATGGGCTGCTGGGCCCAGCCGAGTCTCCCAGTCACCAGGTCTAGGGAGGGGCCTGAGAAACTGCATCTCTAACAGGTCCCCAGGCAACGCTGATGCTGCTGGCCTTAGGATCATGTTTTCAGAAGCAGCTCAGCAGGAACTGTCTTGCCGGGCCCCCTGCTGGGAATGTGGCTGCCAAAGGCACACACCTGCCCCTTTCCCAAGAGCTGCCCTTGGCCGGGGGAGGGGGGGCCATCTTATTTTAAGTTCCAGGTTAGATGACCAGAACCTGCAGGTTTGTTACATAGATACACACGTGCCATGGTGGTTTGCTGCATCTGTCAACCTGTCATCTAGGTTTTAAACCCCACGTGCAGTAGGCATTTGTCCTAATGCTCTCCCTCCCCTGGGGGGCCGTCTTACATAGGAAGTTATGCGGAAGCTCCACCCACTCCCGGCCTGTGACCCACAACTGATCACATTTCACATTCGTAACAAATGCCAGCAACTCTCGTGTTCTAATCCACGCTCCACGCTCCCCATGGGACCAGGCAGACCTCCCTCTAGCACGGCTCTGGATGCCATCTCTAATGTCTCATTTACTCTTCACAACAACCCTGGGAGGAAACTGTGGCACAGAGAGGTTAAACAGCTTGGCTGAGATCACACAGCTGGTTACATGTGCAGCTGATACTGCCTGACCCTGGAGCCCTCCCTCCTAACCCTGTGGCTCTCCTGAGCCAGCTGTGATCCACACGCCCCCCAGGAGGACTTGAATCTCTTGAAGAGCTCGTTCATGAAATGCTTTAGAGGCCCTCTTTCCCTTGACCCTTTCCACAACTCTCTGGGGTTATTTGGGTTTTGTCCATTCAAGAGGTGAAGAAAGTGAGGCCGGAAGGAAAGTGACTTGCCTCCCACAATCTCTTAGTGGTAGCAGAGACAGGAAGTTGAACCCAGGCTTCCTGACTTGCGGTCTGGTTATCAGTTTCCGGGGTGATAGGAAGAACTAACCATGCTTAGTTGGTTAGTTAGTTGGTTAGTTAGTTAGGTAGAGATTCCTCAGGGCTCCAGCATCCCAGTCCCACAGCTCTGCCCAAAACACACAGCCCATGACAGGCTCTGACCGCTCACCTGACATTGCTTTCCTTTTTCCTTGCTACGAGGAGTTTGGAGACAGAGCCACTGAGCCAACATTTTTGCCCTTCTAACCCTGTCTCAGCTGAGAGCTTTGACCAACACTCACACTCAACGGGGAGACAGGGCAAGGGTGCTACCTCTGCCCCCCCGTCCCAGCTCAGAGGCCTGGGCCAAGGATAGGGTAAGGGGTGTTTTTTGTGTTGAGGACACAAAGCACTTGGTGTCATGGGAATCAGGGTCCTATCGTGTCTCCACCACATCCTAGCTGTGTGTCTTTGGACAAGCCCCATGCCCTTTGGGTCTCAGGAACGCAGCTGTAAATGAGCGGAATTCTATCTCCTCCCTTAAAGTCAATGGGAGGGTGAGAAGCAATGGAGCAGACTGCAGTGTAAGACAGAAGAGGCTACAGGGTCCCCACACGACTTACTCTCCAAAAATGATGTGGCACTCTAGATTGAGGTGTTTACACAGGCATTTATTTTTCATTCGTTCATATTCATTCATCCTTCAGTCATCAGTCAGTCAGTCAACAAACCTTTTTCAGACACCTGCTACATCCCACACATAAAGCCAAACATTAGAAATATTCATTAGCACATTTGATTCTCACAGTCATCCTGTGGAGTAGACAGCATCAGCTCCATCTTACTTGAGGTTCTGAGAGAGAAAATAATGCACCCAAGGTCACCCACTAGGGCAGAACAGGGACTCCAGGACCCCAGACTCCCAGGAAAGTGCTATTGCTTGGGCAAGAGGCTGCCACCACCACGGCCCGAGCCTCAGCCCAACGCAGCTGCTGAGCTTCAATCTCTGACGGGACACGCTTGTCCTGGAAATGCTGCCAGCCTCCAGTCCTCCACAGTGCCCCGACGCTCTCTCCTAGAGCTTTAATATTTAGATGAGCTGTATTTGTCTCGCTGCCTTTTATAAAGACTGCGAGTTCTAAATGGACAAAGCCACAAGATGAGAGAAAGAGAGCTCATGAGACCGACTTTTTATTATCCAGCCAGAGCAGGGGGAAAATGACTCCAATAAATCTCAAGTTTTATGTGCTCCAGACATTCTGCCGAGCCAAAGATGGCTTCTCAGCAATGCCGATGGTACATTAAAAGCTCATTTTCCCAAACATGGTCCTGAATATGCACTCGGAGGAAAGAGCCATTACACCCAGTAATATCAAAGCTGCAGCTGACGAATGTCGCTGCAATTTTCTGTGAATTCTCCCTCATGACTTGGGAGCAGCTCTCAGAGTTCATACCCTGTTAGGCTTGGCATGCTGCCTGGAGTGGAAGTTAAACACCTGTCCCTTGCACTCAGCCTCCAGTGCTCTGATTAGGAGCTCAACAGGGGGTGGAAAGGGTGGGCACCAGAGGGCAGCTGAGTGACCATAAAACATTGCACATTGTTTTATGAATTTCAGCGGAAGGGGTGGTGATCAGGTCTGAACAGGGAGTCCGTGCAAATAGGAAATTTCTTCCTCTCAGGCTTTTGCCACTGTCCTCTGGCCCCCAAGGCTACCACCTCCAGGAAGCCTTCGGTGCCGGGATTGTCCTCTGAGCTCAGCATTTCTTCCATTTCTTGTTTCAAGCTGCAAGCGCTTCACACTTCATGTTGAGATTATTTATGAATACGAATGGCTCAACTCAGAGATGGGCAGATTAAGTGAGTCCCATCTTGTCCCGTTCACTGCCTTGCCCATTCATTGTGGAAGGCTACATAGGCCAGATATGGAGAGCCCAGGCTGGGGAGTCAGCCTGCCTGGGTTGAAATCATGGCACCCCATTTTGATAACTGTATAGCCAAGTCATTTAGCCCTCTATGCCTCTGTTTTTCTCATCTGTAAAATGGCAACAATAACAGTACCTCCTTCTCAGGGTCAAGGATTAAGTGAGACAATAGATAGAAAAGGTTAGTAGGTGCCAGGTCCATAGTAAGTGCTAAATAAATGTTACGTGACAGTTAGAAATAATTCACCCATTCATTTAGGAAAAGGTCACCGAGAGGATAGACACAGGGTCTAACAAGGTGTGGTCCCTGCACTCCAAAGGCCAAGGTGAGGCATCTGGCCCCATTGGTGAGCGGTGCTGCAAGGGGCTGGCCATTGTGACGTTCCTGGGGAAGGTCCACAGGTCACTGTGCTGCCCATGCCAGCTCTTGCCTGGCACAGAGGTTGTGAAGCTGAACTAACCCCAAGGAAAGCCGGGTTGACACCAAGCTGAAATCACGGTCGCTGCTGCCTGCCCGCCATTCCTCGACACTGAGCATCCCAGGCTATCTTTCCATCTTCCACAGCTTAGGTCCCTACTCAGAAGGCAACGAAGATGAATGCCATATTCATACTCAGCCAGGCGGGTGCAGGGAGCACGGGGCTTAGAGTCAGAGGCCCAGGTTCAAGTTCCAGCTTCATCCTTTTTCTGGCTATGTGACCTTGGACAAGTAATTCTGTTCTCCCATTCAGTAATTAATAAACAGACATTGAAGGCCACCTGCTAACCAGGCCCTTTGCTAGATGCTGGGCACAGAGACAGACACGAGGCCCAGGCCCAGCTCAGGCCAATGGTCCCTGGTAGGTACACAACCACGTATTCCCATGAATTGAGACTGATCCCACCATTATTTAAATTTCTGATATGTTGTTCATGATGGTTTTCTGTGTTAATTTTGCCTTTTCTAAATATTTCACTAAAATACTATTTTTATCTCGATTACTGAGTTTTTGGACACACCCTCAAATCTTAGGATTGAGGTGCGTGTCTCACATGCCTCACCCTAGTTCCAGCCCAGAGCATTCAGGCAACCTCTGCAAGATGACTTCTGAACTGGGTCCTAACACAGGAATAGAAGTTTACTGGGCGGACAAGGTGGAATAGCCTTCTAAGCAGAGCAAACAGCATGTGGTGGCTCTCAACCAGGGGTGATTTTGCTCCCAGGGCACATCTGGCAATGTCTAGACACATTTTCCATTTGAATTTGACTAGGGTAGTGCTACTAGAGGCCAGGAATAGTGAGTAGAGGCCAGGAACGCTGCTAGACATCCTACAAGGCACAGGACATCCCCCATAACAGAGAATTACGCAACCCAAATGTCACGGGTGCCAAGGCTGGGAACCCCTGTGCTAAAGAACACAGGTAGGAAATACCATGGTTTAAGATACTACCTTAGGCCAGGCACAGTAGCTCATGCCTATAATCCTGGCACTTTGGGAGGCTGAGGCGGGCGGATTGCCTTAGTTCAGGTGTTTGAGACTAGCTTGGACAACATGGCAAAACCCTATCTCTACTAAAAATAAATTTTTTTTTTTTTTTTTGAGACGGAGTTTCACTGGAGTGCAGGCTGGAGTGCAATGGCGCAATCTTGGCTCACCGCAATCTCCGCCTCCTGGGTTCAGGCAATCCTCCTGCCTCAGCCTCCTGAGTAGCTGGGATTACAGGCACGCACCACCATGCCCAGCTAATTTTTTGTATTTTTAGTAGAGACGGGGTTTCACCATGTTGACCAGGATGGTCTCGATCTCTTGACCTCGTGATCCACCCGCCTCGGCCTCCCAAAGTGCTGGGATTACAGGCTTGAGCCACCGCGCCCAGCCTAAAAATAAATTAAAAAAAAAAAAAAAAAAAAAAGCCAGGCGCAGTGGCTCACACTACTGTAATCCCAGCACTTTGGGAGGCCAAGGTGGGCGGATCACCGAGTCAGGAGGTGGACACCATCCTGGCTAACATGGTGAAATCACACCTCTACTAAAAATACAAAACATTAGCCAGCCGTGGTGGCACGCACCTGTAGTCCCAGCTACTCGGGAGGCTGAGGCAGGAGAACTGCTTGAACCCAGGGAGGAGGAGACTGCAGTGAGCCAAGATTGCACCACTGCACTCCAGCCGGGGCAACAGAACAAGACTCCATCTCGAAAAAAGATGCTACCTCAGCCTGATCCCTTGACCTCTCTAAGCCTCAGTTGCTGCCTCTGAAAAATAGGCACCCTAATGGTACCTACCTTAAAAGGCGCTGGGAGACGGGAATGGCACCAAGGCTCTGCAGAGCAGGTGCTCAGTGAATACCTGTTCCCCGGCCTCACGCAGTGTGAACACAACCCAAACTGCACAGCAAATGGTTCTCAAAAGAGACAGCCTCCCTGATTCCAAAGAAAACTGGGACATGGAAAAGAACTTGTTTTGTTCCTTCCCGACCTTTCTTGCAGGGAAAACCATGAATCTTATCTTTTCAACAAACGTGATCCTGTTCACAGAAAACCAGCCTGCGTGTTAGCTTATCACTGGCCTGAGTTTTAACAGGGAGTGAATTTTTATGACCGAGTTGTAAACCTTTGCAAAAACCATTTTTAAACTAAAGAACGCTGACAGATTCTTAACTACTATAGCTGCTAAATTAAGCATGAGGGATGGGATGGGGGGTTGATGAAAGAAAAGAAAAGTGCCCTAAAAGAGTTAGTGGAGGTAAAATAATGTTCATTAAAAATAGAAAAACAAACACATACAAAAAAATCTTTTGTGTTCAACTTCACACTTGTACATCATAATGTTCCAGTAAAAGGCCATTTCCCCCTGAGATAATAAAAGAATTGAATTTTTCCTTATCGGTCATCTATTTTTCTAGCCGAAGCTATTACTCCCGCTCTGGGGTTGCTAGGCAACAAGAAATATTAATAGCGGCTTTTATTAGCTTAGCTTTTGCAGCCGAGTACCAGAATGAGAAAATGGGAAACATAAATGTGTTACATAAATCTTTCAACCTTTCAGAGCCAGTGTTAGTCTCTGTTTCCATAATGATTTATTGAAGTGATGGTTCATTTATGAGAAAAAGGAGTGCGGGGTAAGAAAACGGAGTGGTCCCCTGCAGGAGTGTTTGAAAATAAATAATTATAGCAGGGGAGCAAAAGCTGTTTAAAGCCATTTTTCTTAGTTTTATAAAATGTAAAAAGACATATTTCTTTCGCTTACTGCATCTGAAAAACAGGGGGCAGGAGTTTCATCTGGACTCTGATAAATACAAAGGAAGCCCTGGACCTCTAGTTACCACTGTTTAGGACCCTCGGAGACCCATATGGGAGATCGGTGCTTCCCCAACATCCATCCCCAGTGGGACATTAGACAAAAACATGGCACCTTGGAAAAGCCCAAGCCAGAGGTGCCCCTGGCGACCCCCAGCGTCAGCTCAGATGGATCCTTCCCTTGGTCACGATGCTAAGAAGCACTGTGTCTCTGGCTCTCACTTTCTTGGCAAGCAGTGGAACTGTCGCTTTGCCGTTGCTTTTAAGCTCTAAGCCCTGACCAAGATCCTAGTGTAATTAATATGCCTTCTCCTGCCTGTCCCCCAGCTGGGGCCCTCCCACTAACCCCAGCCACCTTAGCTCCCCACAAAGCTGGTAACCAGCAAGTCAGCCTGGACAAACTTACAGACGAGGCTGAAGCCACCGCAACTCCATCAATAAAGTGGTTAAAGTAATAAACAGAGAAGCTTACATTTACCGACTGCCTATGCATGCCACTTCACCTGCATCAGATCGCTGACTCTTGATAAATTCCTATGAGGCAGGTAACAATATCTCCATTTACAGATGAAGAAACTGAGGCTCAGGGAGGATGAACCCCTTGCTCTGGGTCACAGGGTTGGTGGTAACAAGGGGAGCTGGAGTTTGAACTTAGGCCGGCCTGACCACAGAGCTTATGCACCTGACTACTAGATGATACTATATACCAAGAAACCAAAAATGCATGGAAAAAACCCAAAACATCATCATGGCGGGTTACAAAATTGGCTACACATTCTTGCCTTTCTGCGTCCAAGCCTCCTACCATGTGACTCTGCCATTTCTCTCTTTAAGAGGTAGGATCTATTTCTCCACCCCTTACTCTGGGATTTGCCATGTGACAGGCTTTGGCCAATGGGCCAGGAGCAAACAGGACACGTGCAGAGGTTTGATAAGTGTGGCGCATTGGGGTGTACCCTCTCCTGCTGCCCTGGGCACCCTGTGTCCATCACCATACGAATGATCCTAGGCCACCATGTGATGAGAGACACACATCTCTCTCTCTTTTTTTTTATTGTACGTTAAGTTCTGGGGTACATGTGCAGATCTTGCAGGATTGTTGCATAGGTATACATGTGCCATGGTGGTTTGCTGCCCTCATCCCCCCGTCACCTACATCAGGCATTTCTCCAAATGTGATCCCTCCCCAACCTCCCCACCTCCTGCTGTTCCTCCCCTAATCCCCCACCCCAACAGACCTCAGTGTGTGATGCTCCCCTCCCTGTGCCCATGTGTTCTCATCGTTTGACACCTGGCGTTTGGTTTTCTGTTCTGTGTCAGTTCACTGAGAATGATGGTTTCCAGCTTCATCCATGTCCCTACAAAGGACATGAACCCATCCTTTTTTATGGCTGCATAGTATTCCACGGTGTATATGTGCCACATTTTCTTTGTCTAGTCTATCATTGATGGGCATTTGGGTTGGCTCCAGGTCTTTGCTATTGTAAACAGAAGACACACATCTCTTTTTGTGTTTTGTTTTTTTGTTTTTTGTTGTTGTTGTTGTTTTTGAGACATAGTCTCACTCTGTCACCCAGGCCGGAGTACAGTGGCATGATCTCAGCTCACTGCAACCTTGGCCTCCCAGGTTCAAGTGATTCTCTTGCTTCAGCCTCCCAAGTAGCTGGGATTACAGGCACAAGCCACTATGCCCAGCTAATTTTGGGGTTTTTTTTGTTTTTTTAGTAGAGACGGGGTTTCACCATGTTGGCCAGGCTGGTCTTGAACTCCTGACCTCAAGTGATCTGCCCATCTTGGCCTCTCAAAGTGCCAATATGACAGGTGAGCCACGACGCCTAGCCTTGAAACATGCATCTCTCATTATGAAAGATGAGACTGGCCAAATCATTCCCCTTTGGTCTCAGCTGACACTGGGCCAACCACTGCAACATCAATAAAGCCACCCTAGAACAAGCAGCTGCAGGCAAGCTGTAAGCTGGACCTCAGAAATCACCTGCACCAGTCCGGATCAAAAGCCACCTCGCTGACCTACCGAATAATGAGAAATCATAAGAATTCACTATTTTAAGTCACTAGGTATTGGGGTAGTTTGTTACACAACAAAAGCTAACTGATACAATCATAAGACAAAACCAAACCACAAACATTAAGCATTAAGAATAATGAAATGAATAGGCTGGACTAAGGGATCCATAGTGCCCCCTGTGCTTCAGAAGACCAGAGGACCAAGGGTTGAGGTTCTTTTTCCCTTGTGACTCCAACTCAGGAGGGGATTCCTATGTCTCAACTTTGGGGAGGAGGAAAATGGCAGGGAAGGGAAGAGGAGAGAGAAAAGAGATTGGCGGGAAATAGTTCAGAACAGGAAGAAAATGGGGGAGGTGTTGGGAAGTATAGCAAGGACCTCCCAGAGTCAATACCCAGACCCTGTCCCTAAGTCCAAGGCCCTGCCCCCACTCTAAGTTTTAAGCCCTTCCCCCAGGCTCTGGGCACAGGAACCATCTCTAAAGCAAGACGGTCAAGTGACAATTAAGGTACAGCTCAGTCCCCTCCCCAACAGCCTAGCCCAGGGCACCAGCCTGGAAAGGCCTTTTGCTTGGGGTAGGGGTCCCTGGGCCACCACCCCAGCTCTCTGTGTGCACCATGAAGGGCCCGTCCTGGCAAGAGGCTTTGGGACAGGGACTTGGAGCACGAAGGATCTGAAATGCAGCACTAAGGGCTGCGTTTGATAGGATTTGAGTCCACACAGGCCAGTGGCACGTGTGACGTTGGCAGTGAGAGGACTACTGAACCTCAAACCCATATACTTGTCTAGGATGTCACTGCTGACAAAGCAATTATACCCATTTTCCTGTTTGTGAGTTCACCAGAGCTGAAATCCCAATCCCCATTTCATAGATGGGAAAACTGAGGCTGGGAGAGAAGTAACTTGTCCGAGGCCCCAAAGAAAGCAAGCAAGAGTCAAACCTGGGAGGAGAACGCGTGAGTGACATCTACATACCTCTCCTGTGCTAAGTGCATCCCACAGCTAGACCACACAGCTCCAGGGAGCCACAGGGCTCCATGCAGAAAAATACCACATTTCCCTGATCACCAGAATGGTCAGGGCAGTTTTGCTGGAACTCATTTCTGGCTGGGCCCAGCCTCCATCTGCCTGAGGCTCTCCCTGGAGTTTCTCTGGTCTCACAAAAGGTGCAAGTTACCCAGGAATCTGCCTGGGAACGTCCAACTCTACCATCTCCCAGGGTAATTCCCCTCCTGGGTAAGCCAGGAGCATACGCTCGAACACTTCCCAAGGACAACTCCAAAATAAATGATTTCAGACTGAACAGAAGCAGCTTAATAAATTCCACTCTTCGAGTTTCTTTGGGTATTTTGGAAACTGATTTATACATACAATATCTCTCTCGAAATGAGACAATCAACACAGGATAAAATTATTGAGTTATGAAAATCAGGGTCAGACAGAGGTGCAGCACTTTAAATTAAACCGGCAAAATATATCTTTCATACTAAATTGACTCTTTTTGTCTTGGAAATGAATGTTTAATCAGTTAAGACGCTAAAATTGAGGGAGAAGCCTTAAGCATATTTAATTTTGTAAAAGGGGTTCGATTCCAATACCATACATGACTCCTGCTAGGTGCCGTACCTTTAAAGCAGAAGGCTAACTCCCATGCATGCCCACAAGGCTGAGCAGGCCAGGGCAGGGGACCGGAAAGAACTGGTGGCCTCTGGGATCAGAGTTAAGGGGGCTTTGGCATTTATGAGACGGCTGTCAAATGCCTTGGCCTTGCCCACCTCTCCAGGGGTGACTTCCCCAGTGTATCTTGATCTGTGCAGACAACACCTGAAGCACCCCGGCCATCAAGGGCATCCTCTGTGCCACCTGTGGCCCTGGCGGCCTGGTCACACCATCCCTCAGCCATCTGGGTGGCAGGGGATAGAGGTGGGTATGAATTCTGGCCATGCTGCTTCAGAGCCATACGGCAGTAATTCATTCACAAAGTACTTATAGGATCTACTCTGCATCTGGGGACACTTCCTCTAGGAAGTGGTAACCCCACATCTAAGTCAGGGGCCTCTTCTCAGCACAGAGCACCACACGCTGATGCTATTAGAGAATTTGCCACAGTTTTAGAAATAGGCTTTTCACCTTTTCTCCATCTGCACCAGGAGTCCCTCAAGGGCATCTTGTAGCTCCCAAGCCTAGAACAATGCCTGGTACCTAGTGGGCGCTCAATGAAGGCTGGCGCACTTCATTGTGGATCACTGTGGATCAAGCTGAGGATCACTGTGGTGGCTTGAAAAATGCCCCCCAAAGACATCAGGTCCTAATCCTCGGAACCTGTAAATGGTACTGTATTTAGAAAAAAGGTTCCTTGCAGATGTGATGAAGGATCTTGAGATGGGAGATTATCCAGATTATCCCGAAATGCCCTAAATGCCAACACAAATGTCCTTATAAGAGGGGCAAAGGGAGTTTCGCTGACAGATGGAAGGCAATGTGAAGATGGAGGCAGAGATCAGAACGAGGCAGCCACAAGCCACGGAAGACCAGCAGCCCCCAGGAGCTGGCAGAGGAGCAAGGACAGATTTCTCCCCGACAGCCTCTGGGGAAAGCGAGTTCCTCCTGGTGCCATGATTTCAGCCCAAAGAGGTTGCTTCTGGATTTCCAGAGGTGTGACAGCATAAATCTCTGTTTTGTTAAGCCCCTGAGTTGGTGGAAGTCTCTTAGGACGGCGATCGGACACTAACACAATACCCCGCCACCTCGGGGTCTCCGTCCCTTCATGATGGTATTATCATTTTCCTTGGTTTGGTTCTGGGGGGCATTATGCAAGAAAACATTTGCAAAGCCCTCTGCATGGTGCCTGAGACCCAGAAGGGGGCCATACCAATTCCAGTGTCACCACGTAGCGTGTTTGCCCTCGCGCACACAGGGCCACACCCCTTCGTCCTGTGGTTCAGATGAATTTAAAAACTTTGTCTTGAAGAACCCCTTGTCTCCCTTCACCAGGTCGTCCCAACGCATGTACCTGTTCTTATCTGGTTTTCCCAGTTGGTCCAGGTGCCCTCCCCTGGGTAATAGAGTTTGGCTTATCTTCCATTACAAAAAGAGGGAATATAAAATTCAGTGAACCCTTGCAAAGTCTGACTAACGGAAGAATCAAGGCTATCTGAATTTGTGAAGCTTCTTAAACACGAGTTAAAGAAAATCTGGAAAACGACTACAAGGGCCTATTTGGACAGAGCCCAACAAAAGCATTTCCGAGGAGGGGCAATTAGGGGGTCATCTTTGATAAAAAGATAACATGCTTCGTCATTGTCAAAGCTATTACACCAGGTGGCCCTACAAAGGTACCTGAGGGTGTCTGCAGGCTGCTCCTTTAGGTAAATGAGACACTGCCATTTGGTTACAGCGGGAATTCATTTTTATTGCTAATAACAATAGGGAATGCTCATTGAGTGTTTACTCTCTGCCAGACATTTGCTAAGACTTTACACATATTATCTCCAATACACTTCACCACAATCTTCAGTGAGCATAATTATTATTCCAAGACAAGCGAACCGAAGCTTCAAAGGTGAAGCCAGGATCTAACTCGGGTCTCTGGGACCAACCACCACCCGACACTGTCTCCATTCACCCCAGTACCAAAGGTGGTGACACAGTGGCCCCATACTCTAGCCATGCTCACCCCTGCACCGCGGCCCACGTAGCAGATGACAAGGTGCCACCTGACCCTGTTCTTGCTTGTATTACCATAAATCCCAAACAGGGATGGTCCCAAGCAGTGAGGTTTCTGCTAGAAAATGAGCCTGGTAAGCAAGTAAGGTACAAGCATTCTAGCGCAGTGGAAACCCCTTTATGCCTAGTGTTCCATTATTGGAACATTAAGCATGTGGGAGTTATTGACATCCTACTGCTCAAGCTTACCACCAAGGTCTGATCACAAGCATTCACAACATTACAACCTCAGGTACAAATGGGTTAAAGTCATTTCAGACATGGCGGTGCGTGTCTGAATCGCTAGGTTTCAGAGACAGAAGGGGAAGCTGAGGACTAGCATTATTGATGGACCCACAAGGAAAAAATTTCTGTAGAAATGAAGCATCCATTTTCATTGAACTCTTTCATAAGAACCAAACACTATAAAACGTGGACCTCAAGTTGTTTTCCTCCAACCCTCCCTTTCTTCCTTGTCTCCTTTTATTTCTCACCTAACTCCAAAAATAAACAAAAAATGTGATGTGCCTTAAAAAAATACACAGAAGACACCATCTTTTTTAAACAAGGAAGTTTGGTGGTAATAAAAGGAGAGTAAACAAATAAAATCCAGTTGAGCTCGGCTGACTCTAAAGCCATGCCCTAAGGCCCCGAGGTCTGCTAGAATTGGGCCACAAATTTGACTGTGGCTTCTGAGAAGTCATGGTAGAGGGAGACACAAGCCACCCCAAACCATGAGATTCTGCTATGAAAAATCAACTAAGCAGCCCTCCTCCTGTGCCACAGGTGTGTGTGACACAAGCTGATAAAAGAGTGAACTGCTTCCTCATAGACATAGTGGTCCATCCAGCGATGCTGTCATGATCCTCTCTCCCAGAGATGTCAGGGAAGACGCCGGCTGCCAGCAGCCAACAGGCCTGTTGTGTGGAAATGTGGCCTGACACTGGTGGGGTTCCTGGATCAAACCATGCCTGAAACTCTGCGACCACACCCTGGATATTTCAGACTCTTTTGCGTAAGTTTGAGATTGGTTCCTGTCACTTAAAAATGAATGTAAGAGTCATGACTAGTATGTAGTATTAATTGTGAAGGGAAAAGCAGAAATAAACACAAATCACAGTTGTTCAGAAGAAGCACTAGAATTCCCTTAAGGAGATTTTTCTATGGTATATTAAAAAATGCGCCTCTGTTCTTTTTTTCTATAGATTTTGATGGTTCAAATCAGCCATTAATTTTTTGAGACAGGGTCTTGCTGTGTTGCCCAGGCTGAAGTGCAGTGGCACCATCTCGGCTCATGGCAATCTCTACCTCCCAGGTTCAAACGATTCTCATGCCTCAGCCTTCCAAGTAGCTGGTATTACAGGCATGTGCCACCACACCTGGCTAATTTTTGTATTTTTAGTCGAGATGGAATTTTGCCACGTTGACCAGGCTGGTTTTGAATTCCCAGCCTCAAGTGATCCGCCTGCCTCGGCCTCCCAAAGTGCTGGGACTACAGGCGTGAGCCACCACACCTGGTAATACCGCATTTCTTTTCTTTTTTTTTTTAGAGGCATGAGCCACCACGCCTGGCCTCAAATCAGTCATGCTAATAGAGAGAGAGAGAGAGAGAGAGAGAGAGAGAGAGAGAGAGAGATATCTGATATAGATACATATAGCTGGATACACACACACACACACACACACACACACACACACACACACACACCCCTCCTTAGAACGGTATTCAGGACTCTTATGATCCAGGCTCTGCTGAGCTCTTTCATCTCCTCTATTCCTCTGGCTCCAGGTCCTTCTTCTCCAGCCCAATAAAAACAATGAACCACATGCCGTTCCCAAGCACGGCACGAGCACCCTTGCCGCCCCCTTTTGTACCTGTTATTCCCCCAGCCTGGGAAAGGTTCTTCTTGCCTTTGTCTGCCTGCTACATTTTTACCTATCCCATGAACTTTAACTCAGTAAACACCCTCTTCTCTGGCAGCTTAAGCAAGATACAATTTTTAAAATTACATTTAAATTTAAATTACAAGTGATCCTCCCACCTCAACCTCCCAAGCAGCTAGGACTCCAGGTGCATGCCACCACCCCTGGCTAATTTTTTGTTTTGTGGACAGGATCTTGCTATGTTGCCAAGGCTGGTCTTCAACTCCTGTACTCAAGCAATTTTCCTGACTCGGTCTCCAAAGTGCTGGGATTACAGATGTGAGCCGCCATGCCTGGAATACAGCATTTCCTTTCTTTTCTTTTTTTTTAGTTAGAGGGTCTTGCATGTTGCCCGGAGTGCAGTGACTTTTCACAGGCACGATCCCACTACTGGTTAGCACGGGAGTTTTGACCTGCTCTGTTTCCGACCTTGGCCAGTTTACCCCTCCTTAGGCAACCTGGTGGTCCCCCACTCCTGGGAGGTCACCATATCGATGCCAAAGCTAGTGTAGCCAACTGATTTGCATAGTGCACTACAGCCCAGAACTCCCAGGCTCAAGCCATCTTCCCACCTCAGCCTCCCAAGTAGCTGAGATTATAGGTACACACCACTGTGGCCCGCCTGCATGTCGTTATGAGGCGATGAAACGTTCTAACATCAACTGTGTTAATGGTCACACAACTCTGAATATACCAAAAGTCATTAAATAGTATACTTTAAATGGGTGAACTGTATGGAATATAAATTATACCTCAATAAAAATGTCAAAAAGAGATTATACTATTAACAAATAATGCAAACCAATACCAAGATATCGTACACGGAGCTCCAGAAAGGAGCAGCGTGCTGACATTAGATTTCTCTCCGTGCCCATCCGCTGTGTTCCACACACTCCCACGCAAGCAACCCGCTGAACCCAGACCCTGCCCATGAGCAGAGGGTTCTTACCAAAGTACCAACATTCTGCTTCCCTCTCAACCCCCTCCCTGCTGTCACCATCAGGACCATGACAGGTGACAGGGACTCACCGTGGGCAGCTGGCCCGACAGCAGGTGGCTGTCCTGTGCTAGCATGTTGGACACCATGATGGCTGGGAGGTCCATGGCCTGGTAGGAGTAGGCAGGGAGCAGACCGTTGGGGGCGAGGCCGTGGCACAGCGAGTGGTAGCTGGCTTCGTGGTCCCCCAGGTGCAGGAGGGATGGCTCAGGGAGGTTGGGAGGTGTTATTGGGGGGATCTCATAGTCTTCGTTGTTCTCGCTCTGGCCGTTGTAGGTCTAAAACATGAAAAAGACATGTCGTCGGGGGTCAGTGCCTTACAACCACAGAACATACCCAACAGCGCCAACAACGGCACCAACAATAGCAATAGCAACGATTTGGCAAAGAAGAGAAGGGATATGCCTCTGCAAGGCAGAGGGTCAAGATGGTGCCTTGACTCGATCAGATTCCTGCCCTATCCCCAAACAGATGTTTCCTCCCACCAGAGGCTCTGCACACACAAGTCTGCCTTCCTGGAGAATGGGGGCCGGCTCCCCATGTTCCTCTCTGATTTCCCACCAGATCCGCCCCTCACAGTCCGCCTTGGGTCCATCTTTCCCGCCCACCCATGTCACGGATGGGACTCAGGTCCAAGGAGGAAAGCCATCCATCCAAGGTTGGGGGAAGAGCTGGGAATGGAGCTGAGGTGTCCTGATCCCACGTGTGGTGATTTCTCCAGGGAAGCCAGACCATTTTCTCTTGTGCTCCCAACCCTCAGCCTGACCAGGGCTTCTCAGCCTTTCTCATCTTGGCGAACGGCACAAACATCCAAGCAGGAGCACAAGCTAGAAACCAGGAGTCACCTGGACACCCTCCTTTCCAGGCCTTCCTTATTTTTTCCCACCTTGCCAAACTGTCCTGGAGCCTCCAGGAGGCTGAACAGAAACAGTGAGAGCAGACATCTCGGCCTTTCTCCTTATCTTAAAGAGCTCCATATTTCACCACAAAGGATGACGTTTGCCACGAGTTCTTTGAGGTCTTCTTTAGCAAATTGAGAGGCCTTCTGGTGGGTCAAAGTGTGTGGGTTTATTAAAATTGTGCATGGCTTTTCGATTTTATCAAATTCTTTCCCCCTGCACCTACTGACAGGCTTAAATAACCTTTCTCCTTTAATGCAGTTAATACAGTAAATATGTAATTTGGTTTTCTAATGGTAGATCAATCTGGCATTCCTGGAATAAACCCTATTTGGCCATGACATTTTATTCTTTTTGTAAGATTGTTGGGTTGTGTTGGCTGATGTTTTGTTTAGGACTTTTGTATCAGGTTCACAAATGTGACTGGCCTATAATTTTTCTGTCTCATGCTGTCCTTTTTGGGTTTTAGTACCAAGGGTACATTAGCTTGAGGAGTTCTTCTTCCATTTCTACACTCTGGGAGAGATTAGACCTAGCAGAAGAGAGATGTGTCAACTGGAAGATGACTCTGAAGAAATTATCCAGCATTCAGCATAGACGGTCAAAAAGGAAATACGAAAGAGAGTTTCTGTGCACAGTGGACAGAGTAAGAGTGTCTAATGGACACGTCTTCAATCAGCATTCTGGAGCGAGAAGACTGAGAGAATAGGTCAGGGGAGAACTGAGGAGATAATAGTTGAGAATGTTCTAAAACAGAGGAAGGATATCAAAGGCATTGGTAAACATAAAGGTAAATGTTTTTCACACTTCTTCTTTCATTTTTTTTAACCGGGCATAAAATAATGGTACATACTTGTGGCATACACAGTGATGTTTTAATACAAATAATGCATAACGATCCTATCAGGGTAATTGGCATATACAGTATCTTGAACATTTATCAAATAACATCTTCTAGCATCGTTGTATTGTTTGTTAAGTGCGCGTGTTAAAACAGCGAAGGTCACTGAGCCTGGCACAGGACCTGGTTGGTGATGGGCCAGTCCCCTGAATGTCTGCTGGGTGAAGTCACTGAGCAGTGGAGATAACTGGGTGTGCGTGCGTACAGCCCGTGGCAATGACAGAAAGCACAAGATCCCTAAATGCCACGGGGTAGAGCCCTAGACTATCCTTTACAGCCATAGAACAGACTGAGAGGTACGAGCTTTGCCACCCTGGGATCCACCCCTGGGACCCAGAACCACATGGTCTCCTGCTCAGTGGCCCCCTCTGCAGGGCTGTGGTGGGATGATCTCACAGATGGGCAGTCATCTGGGAACAGCCATGACTATGCCCACCTTCCTGCTTCACCCTCTCCTTCTCTGTTCTCATGCTGGGGTTCCTCAGGCTCAGTCCTGAGCGCCCCTCTCTTCCTGCCTTGCATTGCCTCCCCAGGTGAACTTCGACCAGTCTAGGTTTTCTAGATTCTTGTTTAGATGCCACATTTAGACCTCCAGCCTTGGTTACTCATCTGAGCTCCAGGGCTGAGCCCCTCCATGCCCAGTCAATGTTCTCATTTGTTGGTCATAATGCCCCTTTCCCCTGCTGTGCCCCTGTGGCCTCCCCATCTCGGCAAGTGACACCTGCTTGGAGAATTTTTCCATCCAGGTCATAGAGCCAGGAATCTGGGACTCACCCTCTGGCACCTCTCAAATCCAATGAAACGTCTCCAAAATATCTTTACAATCTGTTTCTCTCCATCCCCATTGCCACTAGTCCAGGCCACTGCCACCTCTTACCAACCCTTTGTATTGGCCACTCTGGGCTGCTCTGTTTTCTTTCTGTAGCCAGAGTGGTCTCCATCAAGATGATCATCACACGATGTCAATCCCACGTCAAATGATGAGCTCCCCACTGCCTTCGGGATGAAGTCCACAGTCCCAAATCCAGCCCTGGAAGTCCTTGCATGGCCTGGCCCCGCCACCCCTCTAGTCACAGGGACCTCTCCTGCCTCTGCGCTCTCCCCTGTGCAGTTCCCTCTGCTGGACTGCTCCGCCCGCCACATGTGGTCCCTCACGTGGCTCGTTCCTACTCATCCTTCCACAATAGATCTTGTTTAAATGTCTTCCCTGATACTCCAGGGTAGATCAAATCCCATTACATGCCCCAAGATTGCCCAGAATGTTGCTGTGGAGGCACTCATCGCATAAGTAGCTAACTGACTTCTTGTGTGGTTATTTGTTTAATGTTTAATGTGCATTTTGCTCCCCATATCCCCAATGCCTCAGTCAGAACCTGGCACAGAGTTGGGTACAAACTAAGAGCTCAGAAACAATGAGCTGGCCTGTAATCCCAGCACTTTGGGAGGTCAAGACAGGAAGATCGCTCGAGCCCAGGAGTTCGAGACCAGTCTGGGCAACATGTTGAAAGCCTATCTCTACAAAAAAATAAAATAAAAATTCGCTGTGTGTGGTGCTATGCGCGTATAGTCCCAGTTACTTTGGGGGCTGAGGTGGGAGGATATTTGAGCCCAGGAGGTCAAGGCTGAAGTGAGCTGTGATTGTGCCACTGCACTCCAGCCTGGTTGACAGAGCGAGACCTCATCTGAAAAAAATGAGTTGAATGGACAGCCAGGTCCTGGAGCGGATGCTATAAAAATGCATCTCACTCAACCTTCAGGACTGCCCTGGAGGTGGGAACTACTGTCCCTATCATGCAGGAGGCAGTGCCGTGCAATGGTTAAGAGCCAAGCAGCCTGGGTTTGCATCCTGGCTCTGCTACTTACCACCTGTGTGTGACTCTGGGTACATTACTTACCCTCTGATACAGTTTGGATATTTGTCCCCTCCAAATCTCATGTTGAAAGTGATCTTAGTGTTGGAGGTGAGGCTGGGCCAAAAGTATTTGGGTCATGGGGCCAAGCCTTCAGGAGCGGCTTGGTACCCTCCCTGCGGTAATTAGTGAGTTTTCGCTCTATTAATTCACACAAGAGCTGGTTGTTGAAAGAGACTGGCACCTCTTACCCCCTACCTCATTCTTTCTCTTGTCATGTGACAAACCTGCTCCCCCTTCGCCTTCTGCCAGGAGTGAAAGCTTCCTGAGGCTTCACCGAAAGCTGAGCAGATGCGAGTGTCTTGCTGATACAGCTTGCAGAACCACGAGCCAATTAAACCTCTTTTCTTTGTAAACTATCCAGCCTCAAGTATTCCTTTATAGCAATGCAAAACTCACTAAAACACCCTCTCTATGCCTCAGTTTCCTCATGTGTGAGAAAGTGGGTATGGGCAGTATGTATCTATAGGGCTGCTGTAAAGAGTAAATGAATCAGTAACATGTAAGTTTCTCAGTACAATGCCAGCAGTCAGTGATGTCAGTGTCAGTTATTATTACTATCCTTGTTGCCCTCATCTGGAGTTCTAGAGATGGTGGGGACTTCCCCAAGGACACAGAATAGGTAAACAGTAGCACACTGGGATGTGGGGGACAGGGACACACGAAGAAGGTGAGCAGAGTCAAAATAATTGCAGGTCGTCATGAATACTATGATACTACAGGGAACATACACAAGGGATTGTGTAGGGAGCATCAAAGGAGCAGTTTTGCCTCAGAATGGGCAGAGGGGTTGGGAAGGCTTCTTCCTTGAGGCGACGACTATGAACTGGAAAGCCGGCAGTGGGACTTTGTTTTCTGGGGTGATGTGATATCTGTGGCTTATCACACCTAAACACAATCGGCCCCCGGCCCATCTTGGTGGTCAGGCTGAAGACAGACATCACCCTGTGTTGCTCAGACCTGTGCTGTGTGAGTTAGGAGCATTCATGAACGAGGATCCTGAGCCAGTGAGCTGCTGTTTACTTACTCTGTGTCTTTGGGAAGTCCTTAAACTGTCTTGTCATCAGTTCCTAGCACAGTGCACAGTAAAGACTCATTACAACACAATAAATGAGCATGGGAAATGAGGGAATGTCCCAGGCTCTAGTTTCAAACCACATCTGTCCTTCCCAACATACTCTACGCCCCTCAGCCACCTGCTATTCATGTGCTTTGACTGCCACCTCCCTCCCTGTCCCTCGGCACCGCTAAAATAGGTGCTGGCACAGAGCAGGTGCCCGGTGAATGCTAAGTGACTGCTCAAGTCCATTCCTTTCAGTCAAAAAACAAAACCTCAATCTGCTGGCACCGGCCCAATTGACCAGAAGCCTTTTGAAAAAATAAGCATATGCTGTATCAAAATATTAGAATCACACAGTTATGACAATTCACTTAAAGAGGCAATTAGCACACTTAAAAATAACTAAGCATGCAAACACGTACATGCCTCTTCTGAACGCAGTCAAATCCTACATGCATGACACTGAACACAGACCAACTTGTCCTGAATACCTACTGCGTGTCAGGCACTGAGCCCAGCATGTCCATATACATTCTCTGTTTAATTCAGACATGTTCTGTAGAGAAATAATTATTGTCTTCATTTTGCAGATGAGGAATATGGAGCTGAGAGAGTAGAGGTGTCACATAGCTAGTAGGTCTAGGTTTTGATTCAGACCCAGGTCTTGTGACTCCAAACCCAGAATTTTCCTACAGCAGAATTGGCCATTCCATGCTGCCTAATTTTCTCACTACACTGGCATCCTCATGAACATACAGAAAGAGATGCCAAGTCAGAAAAGCCTTGCCAGTTAAAAATATTAGTAAGATCTTACAGGAAATCTGCAAAGAGTTGCCTCTTCCTTTCCACCCATTTTTTCTCAAACCCAACCCACTCCGATCATGTTTTCATCCCATTTCCACCAAAATGCTTGGGAAGGTAATCAATGACCTCCAACTTCCTAAATCCAATGGTCAATGCTCAGTCTTCATCTGGCCATCTTACTTGACTTATCAGTGGAATTTTATATAATTAGTGCACCCTCCTCCCTGGGAGCAAGCTTCTTCACTTCGCTTCTAGAACACCAGAGATATTGGTCCTTCACTTGGCTTTTGGGACACCAGAGATACTGGTCCTTCAAAATCACATACACTTCTTCTATATGTCCTTTGTTGGTTCCCATTCTTCTCTTTAATCTATTGATGATGCGTCCCAGAGCTAGGATCTCAGACCCTGCTCCAAACACACTAAACACCCTGATGCTCTCATCCAGATTTGTGGGATTACTGACCATCTGTATGCTGCTGAGCTCCAATTCTTGCCTCCAGGCCAGACCTTCCCCTGAACTGCAGACTCATCTAGCCAACTGTTATTTGTTCTTCCCTTTGGATGTTAATCGATATCTCAAATAACTTAACACATTTAAAAGAGAACCTGCCCCTCCCACAGACTTCTCCACCTCAGCTAACAGCCACTCCATCCTTCCGGTTGCTCAGGCCAAAAAACCAAGGTATCACCCTTGACCCCTCTCTTCCTCTCACATCCTACACAAAATCTGACAAGAAATGCCATCAGCTCCACCTTGAGATGGGACCACTGTGGTCTAAGCCATTACCCTCTTTGCCCCGGATGACTGCAGCAGTCTCCTCCCTTGCCTCGGCCTCCCTTCCTCTATCCTTGCTAAGGTTCATTCTCACTCCAGAGCCAGAATTATCCTGCTAAAAGGTAAGCTCTGCTCACAAACCTCTAGGGCTCTCCTCACTCAGAGAAGGAACAATGGCCCCCACATCATGCTATGTAGTCTTGCTCTCTCCAACCCCACATGTCCTTTTTCACCTCTCTGATGTCATCATCTCCTGTCCCCCTTGTTCATACCACTCCAGCTACTCCAGACACATTTCTGCCCCGGAGTCTTTGCAATGGCTGCTCCCTTCCTTTACAATACTCTTTTCTCAAATATCCACCCAGCCTACCGTTCTTTCCCCCATTGAATGGTCTTGACACTTATAGAAAATCAACTGGCCATAGATGTATTGGTTTATTTCTAGAATCTCAATTCCATTCCATTGTTCCGTATGCCTGTCCTCATGCCAGTACCATGTTGTTTTGACTACTGTTGCTTTATGGACATTGGGAAGTATGAGCCCTCCAGCCTGTTACTTTTCAAGATCATTGGTGCTATTCAGGGCCCCTGGCAATTCCATATGAATCTGAGGATCAGATTTTCCATTTCTGCAAAAAGGACAAGTGGAAATTTGATAGGGATTGCACTGAATCTGTAGATGCTCAAATAGTATTGCCATCTTAACAAGATTAAGTCTTCCAATACACAGACATGGATGTCTTTCAATTTATTTAGATCTTTAATTTCTTTTGGCAATGTTTTGTAGTTTTCAGTTTAGAAGTTCTTCCACTTGTTGGCTAAATTTATTCCTACATCTTTTATTCTCTTAGATGTTGTTATATATGGAATCATTTTCTTAGTTTCCTTTATGGATTGTTCATTATTGGTTTATAGAAATACAAGTGATTTTTCCATAATGATCTTGACCTGAAACTTTGCTGAATTCATTTATTAACTATTTATTAAAATTTTAAGGAAAAGCAAAAATATTATACCATTGGAGAAGCAAAAGGAAGCAGAAGAAAACAGAACTTTATCAATCTAGAAAAATCTGCAAAGAAAATAGGAATGAACTATCATAAATGATAATAATCTTCATAAAATGGCAGCATTAAGACTAATAGGAATGATTTCAATTGCTTTATTAAAAGACAAAAAAATTCTATTAAATCAATCAAAATAATCAAAAATAAATATTTTTGATTAAAATAAATACAGCATATAATTTATAATAGACATGCCTAAAATAAAATAGCCTTTAAGTTTAAAAATAAATAAACATCAGGCAAGCATGGTGGCTCACACCTGTAATCCCAGCACTTTGGGAGGCCAAGGCAGGCAGATCACCTAAGGTCAGGAGTCCAAGACAAGGACTAACATGGTGAAACCCCATCTTTACTAAAAATACAAAAATTAGCTGGGCATGGTGGTGGGTGCCTGTAATCCTAGCTATTTGGGAGGTCGGGACAGGAGTATCCCTTGAACCTGGGAAGTGAAGGTTGCAATGAGCTGAGATTGTGCCACTGCCCACCATCCTGGGTGACAGAGCGAGACTCTGTCTTACAACAAATAAATAAATAGATAGATAGATAGATAGATGTATCAGGCCAATAAAAAGCAGAGTGGCAAAATTAATAACAAATTAAGTACAAATCAGGGCAAAAAAAGGATTTAAGATATCAAGAGGAATGCTTAAGTTGATAAATAATACAAATCCACTAAGAAGAAATGATGGACATAAGCTTTTATGTACACTGACAAAACCACAGAAATTTAAAATGCAAAAAACGGTTAGGACAAAACCATAAACAAAGCGGGCAAATCAGTCAGATAAAAACGAGTAAGGATTGAGGACTTGAATAACACAATTCACTCTTTTGATTTATTCCTTTGAAATGTCCGTGGAATACTTATAAAATATAACCATGTGAGCCAGAAAGAGAATCTCAAACTCTTCGAAAGATAGAAATTATATAGTTCACGTTTTAAGGCCTAAATGCACTGATATGCTTTGGTTCTACATCTCCACCCAGATCTCATATCGAATTATAATTCTCAGAGTTCAAGCAGGGCATGGTAGAAGGAGATTGGATCATGGGGGCAGATTTCTCCCTTGCTGTTCTCATGATAGTAAGTTCTCAAAAGATGGGGTTGTTTGGAAGTATATAGCCCTTCCCCCATCTCCCTCTCTCTCCTGCTGCCATGTGAAGATGTGCTTGCTTCCTCTTCACCCTTCCACCAGGATTGTAAGTTTCCTGCAGCCTCCTCAGCCTTGCCTCCTGTACAGCCTACAGAACTGTGAATCAATTAAACTTCTTTTCTTTATAAACCACTCAGTCTCAGGTAGTTTTTTACAGCAATGTGAGAATGCACTATGGCATGCACCAACCTAATTATTAACAAAAACAAACAAGGGAGAAAAAGAGGGAGGCCCCTCCCAAAAAAAAGACAAAGGGAGGGAAATCCTCCTACATACTGAAACACTTTAAGAGCAACATCTAAGTAACTTCTAAGTCAAAGAGGAAATCACAACTGAAATGATGAGAACACTACCTGACAAAACTTATGAGAGATGGACAATGAAAAATTATACCTTTTAATCGAAATAAATGTATTAGAAGAAAAGAAAGACAAAGTAAATAAACTCAGCACTCAACTCAAGAAGGTAGAAATAGAATAACAAAATAAACCAAAAGTCTGTAGGAGAAAAAGTAATAGAAAACAAATTTTAAATATGAAATATAAGGAAGAGATGGCTTTTTGAAAAGGCTAATAAAATAAGTAACCACTGATAAGAAAAAAGAAAAAGATACCCAAAAGGGAATGAAAAGTACATTATTTCTTTAAAAGCCATTGAGAATTCCTTTGATATAGTATCGGGCCAATTTTGATCAATATTTATAATTTTCAACTTTTTAATTCTATCATTTACATCTTCTAAGCAACTATTACTTTTCTTTTTCTGCTTGATCCTTTGGTTTCTGAGAGAAATGTGTTAAAAAATTCTACTGTGATTGTGATTTTATCAACCTGCTGTATTGCTTCATATATTTCAAAGCTATGTTACTTTATATATTTTTTGCTTCATATATTTCATTAGGGAAACTCTCATATATTGAGAGTTGATTGGCAGAAAGGGCTCTGGCTTTGGAGTCACACTGACAGGGAATCCTACTTGCTGAGGGCTTCTGGCAATTTATTCAAACTGCCTACTATTCAGTTTCCTTGTCTACAAAACCCCACCTAAGAGCCCAAAGAATTATACATGGAAACAGATGGGAAAACACATTAATAGAAAGTTGGCATAAATCCCCCCCACACACCCAAGGAAGGAAAAGAAGACTTCAGTTGATAAGCAGAACAAGTATAAAATGGCATTTCCATTTTACAGATGAGGAAACAGGTTGAAAAGGGGAAAATGACTTATCCAAAGTCACATGGGTAGCATTTATGAAAATGAGGACCAGAAGCCCTGCCTACCAGTAGCCAACGTTTTGCTCTGCCACCGTTCAAGCTCCTCCCAACACACACATGAACCCTGGTTAGGCCAGGACGGGCCTGCTCCACACGTCTTGTTCCACTGTCATGTTAACCGTGTTTTCTTTCCGTCTAAACAGTGTCCTGGTTTGGGCCATAAATTATATAGTCACCCTACCATCTTGCCATTTTAACAAGTAAAACCCACACCAGCAAGAACATCTCAGCTACAACATCACTGAACATTAGGGAAATGCAAATCAAAACCATAATGAGATACTACCTCACACCAGTCAGAATAGCTACCATGAAAAAGTCAAAAAAGAACAGATGCTGGCAAGGCTGCAGAGAAAAGGTAACACTTAAACACTGTTGGTAGGAGCGTAAATTAGTTCAACCATTGTGGAAAGCAATGCAGCAATCACTCAAAGAGCTAAAAGCAGAACTACCATTCAACCCAGCAATCCCATTACTGGATACATACCCAGAGGATTATAAATCATTCTTCCATAAAGACACATGTATGCAAAAGTTCAATGCAGCACTATTCACAACAGACATAAAATCAACCTGAATCCCCATCAATGACAGATTGGATAAAGAAAATGTGGTACGTGGCACATACACAACACAGAATACTATGCAGTCATAAAAAAGAATGAGATCATGTCTTTTGCAGGAACATGGATGGAGCTGGAGACCATTATCCTTAGCAAACTAATGCAGGAACAGAAAACCAAATACCACGTGTTCTCACTCATAAGTGAGAACTAAATAATGAGAACTCATGAACACACAAAAAAGGAACAACAGACACTGAGGTCTACTTGAGGATGAGAGGAGGGAGAGGAGCAGAAAAACAACTAATGGGTGCTAGGCTGAATAGCTGAGTGATAAAATAATCTGTACAACAAATCCCCATGAGAAAAGTTTACCTACGTAACAAACCTTCACATGTACTCCTGAACCTAAAATAAGCATTTAAAAAAAGCCACCTCAGCGAAAAGACTGTAGTGCAATTCAGTGTTTCTCAACTCTGTTGCTTCAACAGGAAAATGGTATCTTATCCAAACTCCAAACCACCAACTGGAGCCAGGCTACTAGCACTGTAACTTCTTACCACGGGCATAGTGATTTTATGAATTCTGCAGGGAATGACATGCAATTTTGTCAGGCTTGTCTGTGTCCATAATGACCGAGTCAAATTAATCATCTCAGATAATACCTCTGTGACACCCATCCCAGAGATACTGAATAGAATCTTTCTGATTCCAGTCTCACCATACATCAGATCTGGAGTATTGCAGCACTTCTGAAAATCAGGACTATTATGCCTTTTGCATTGCCTGTCATTTTCCTGGGCTAAAAACGCTTCTTAAAAAATAAAAATCTAAAAGTCCATACCATACAGAAGCCAAACGGGAGTGAAAAATACCGTTAAAATGAAGCGTGGATTCTGGAGTTGGTGGGGGAGGGGAAAGTAATATCTTTTTCAGCCTTCATCTACAGGCAGAACCTCCAACCTGAGCCAGGGCATTTACACAGGAGCGCGTCTAACACGGACCCCCGCCCCCGCCCCCTGACGGCAGTCTGCCACGCTTGCCGGCCACGCTTGCTGGCCACGGTTGCTCTGTGGCTGTTCCTGATCCTGAAATGCTTGAATCAGGGCAGACAAAGGCATCATAATGGGACAATGACAGGCAGTCACATTAGACAGGAGTTTTGTTGACTAAAACCTTATGTAGGAACAAACATGATAATCCTCATGTGTTCTCGCTCAGGACACAATCTGACTCAAGCTAAGGTTCCAGCAGCATTCTGGGTGATTCACCAGGCAGTGCCGGGGAGGCTCCAGAAAGATAAATGATTGGTGGGTGGGTTTGGATTTTTTTTTTTTCCTCCTTTAGGAAGAAGCAGTCCCAGCAGAACTCAAGTAGCAAAAGTGACAAGGCTGGGGATAACTTGTGGGCAGCAGCATTTGAATGAGAAGAGGCAGCCTGAACCGGCACTGCCCCCATTTCACAGATAAGAAAGCTCACTTTTCCAGTAAGTGGCAGGCTTTTTTTTTTTTTTTTTTTGGGGAGACAGAGTCTGGCTTTGTAACCCAGGCTAGAGTGCAGTGGCACAATCTCGGCTCACTGCAGCCTCTGACTCCCGGGCTCAAGTCATCCTCCCATCTCAGCCTCCTGAGTAGCTGGGAATACAGGCACAAGCCACCACACCTGGTTAATTTTTTTTGTACAGATGGGGTTTTGCCATGTTGCCCAGGCTGGTCTCAAACTCCTGAGCTAAAGCTACCCACCCACCTTGGCCAAAGTGCTGGGATTGCTGGCGTGACCCACCACGCCCAAACCGTTTTTTTTAATTGGCTGGAGTACAGTGGCATGATCACAACTTACTGTAGCCTCAACCTCCCGGGTTCAAGCAATCTTCCCACCTCAGCCTCCTAAGAAGCTGGGACTACAGGCGTGTGCCACCACATCCTACTAATTTTGTTCTTTTTTCTTTTTGTAGAGACAGGGTCCTGCTGTATTGCCCAGACTGATCTCGAACTCCTGGCCTCAAGCAATCCTCCCTGCTTTGCATTCCAAAGTGCTGGGACTATATTCGTGAGCTACCATGCCCAGCCTTCAATGACATGTTTATAGCTACCTATCCACTGCCTCTTTGATACTTTCCCTTGGACGTCCTAGAGAAGGGCCCAGCAAACTTTTTCTGCAGATAATACCTACTTTTAGCTTTGTGAGTCATGTGGTCTTTATCACAATGATTCAACTCTTTTGCTAGAGCGTGAAAGTAGCCACAGGCAATATTTAAACTAAGGAGGATCCCATGTTCCCATGAAGCTGTATTGACACAAAACAGGTGGAGGGTCAGTTTGGTCCAAGGGCCATGATTTCTTCCACATGTCCGGAACTGAGCTTGTGGTCCTCCTTGTATCCACCAAGAACGTTTCCAACTCAGTATTCCTCTACCAGTTGCTCAAGCTGGAAACCTGGGAATGATGTTCAATTCCTCCCTTTCTCACCCCTATCTCCAATCAGTCACGAAGTCCTGCCAGCCCCTCCTCCCCATGAATCTCAAATCTTCCCACCACGATCCATCTGCAGAGCGACCATCCTAGTCCAAGCGGTCATCACCTTTCCCAACGACTGCTGCAGTCGCCTCCTCAATGAGCTCCTAACGTCTCATCTCTTTCCTTCCAAATCATTCTCTCCATAGCAGCCAGCGTAGAGATTCTACACACAAAACTGATGGTGACACTCCTGTTAGTTGTGTTATTTTTGCGCTCAGGATACGGTGTATGTGTGAAACCCTCTCTGCAGCCTGCAAAGTCCTGCACAATCCGGCCCAGTTGCCTTCCAGTCTCACCTCCTATGACACCCGTTGTCGCTATGGCCACCCTGGATGGTGTCTGACATGCCCCATGCCTGCCTCCTTCAGGGAGAACTCAAACAGCACTCCCAGGTTTCCAGCTCGAGTCACTGGTGGAGGAATGCTGAGGGGAAACATGCTGGGTGGGTGTAAGGAGGACCACAAGTTTCGGACATGTCAACTTTCCTAACTCAGGATCAGCAAATCACGGGCCGTGGACCAAATCTGGCCCTCCATCTGTTTTTCATTTTTTGGTTCGATGTATTTGCATATTACACACTACAAATGTTTCTCCCAATTTGTCACTTGATCTTATTTATTACTCTTGCCACATCAAGGGCTCTCCGTTTATGTTCATAATGTTAAATGTATTATGTATAATTTCTGGCTTTCACATCATGCTTAGAAAATGGCTTTTCCATGCTGGTATTACTAAGATATTCAACCATGACACTTTTCAAACATGGGTCTGGCTGGATCTAAAGGCCATGATCCTTCCTTATGTCACTGCTTTCCCACAGTGGCTTCAAAATGGGAGCTCCTTTGGCTCCAGGACATTGCAAGATGCTGAGACTTCCCTTTAAATCACTGCAAGGGATGCTAGGCCATATACACATCCCCTGCCCACATGTCCATGCTGGGAGGCCTTACAAGGGAGTTGGGGGTGTCCCGGCTCCTACCTGATCACTCTTGAGGCTGTCCTAGGTCACTCACCTCCATCCATGCCCCACGTGGTTGGGAGCTGCTCTTGACCGTCCGAGCCATCGTTCAGGTAAGTCTCCCTGCTCTTCCTCCTCACTCACTCCACTGCAGCCACCTTCCTCAAACGTGCCTGGCACACTCCCACTGCGGGGCCTTAGCACTGGCTGTTCCCTCTGCTGCAGTGTCCTTTCCCAGCTCTCACTCCCTTGTCCCTTCAAGTCTTTGCTCACTAGGTCACTTTCTCAGCAGCATCATCCCTGGCCACCCTGTTTGCAAGTGCAGTCCCTGCTGGCACACCCAGTCCCCTACCCGCTCAGTCCGTTTCTCTACAGAGCTCTCACCTGCAAACATACACAGTATACTTTACTTTTAAAAAATGATGATCTGGTTGCAGCGGCTCACGTCTGTAATCTCAGCACTTTGAGAGGCCACGGCAGGCGGATCGCTTGAGATCAGGAGTTTGAGAACAGCCTGGACAACACAGTGAAACCCTGTCTCTACTAAAAATACAAAAATAAGCCAGGCATGGTTGCGGGGGCACCTGTAATTCCAGCTACTCAGGAGGCTGAGGCAGAAGAATTGTTTGAAGAGCAAGACTCCATCTCAAAATAGTAATAATGATTATTGCCTGTTCCCTTCACTAGGATATAAACTCCACCATTTGGTCATTGATATATTCCAAGGGCCAACGACAGTACCTTGCACATAGTAGGCCCTCAATAAACATTTGCTGAATAAAAGAATGCACAAAGGAGTAAGGACTGGAGTGTTCGAGTGCTTTGTTCACAGTTTCATCTCAGCACCTACACCACTGCCTGGCACACAGTGGGTGCTTAGTAAATATGTTTTGGAGTGAATGAATGAATGAATGAATGTCTTAATGGTCTGCTATGGTATTGGGCCCAGCTCTGTACCATCTTTCCTGCAAGCTGTAAGAATTCAGCAAAGGTCTGAAGCAGCCTCCCCCTCAGAGATGCCATTCAGCATGAAATCATTCTAACTTGGCCCTTTAGGATCTCCGGGTTCCTTGTCCTTATCTAAGCATCTTCCCATGAAGATTTGAGCCCGTACCTCTGGCAGGCTGTGTGACCTTGGACAAATCACTGATCCCTTTCTGGGCCTCAGTCACACCACCTGTAAAAAGAGGCAACTGGATCAAGGGATTCTTAAAATCAAATTTAATTCATGCCTGTGCTACTGGTGCGCAGGTACGCAGGCACACACAAGGCAGTGCTGATTTTAAAAGCATGCAAAAATGATGAGTAGGCTCTCTAGTTGTTTCTGTCTAAAATAGACTTCTGGAAAAATGATGTCTATTTGCAGCTTTTTTTTTTTCCCATTTCTACCTTCTGAAAACGACAGAAGTGGCACTGCCTAAAAATGTGCCAAGCGCCAGCTGTCTGTGGATGAAGGCACTAAAGTTCTCCAAGAATGGCCCTCATGAGTGCCCTGAGGTTCCAGGACACCAGGCTGAGCAGTGAAGTCCCCTAGAGCACTCTGCTGCATGGACACTGCCCTGCTCTGCCCCTTCAGAGCGGGGTCCCGACCTCTGCTTAGCATCCGACGCCTCCCAGACCAAGCCCTGCAGCCCTGTCCAATACTAGCCACGGTGAACTCACTGTCGCCCCCAGACACTGCATTCTGTGGTATCACCATGGCCCTGGGTGTGCTGGCCCCTCTCCTCATGCCATTGTCCTCCCAGGTGACACAGACAGGACTTCCACAATACGCTACTGGTGCTGGCACCACAAATGGGGCCCAGTGATCTGAGCAGAATAGAGCAAGGCCTGCTCCTCTTGCAGCCTGGACTCCATGCTCCTGTGACTATGCCCCAAACAGCCCATCAGGGGTCTGCCACCCAGAGCTCATCCACTCCCCTAACATATGGTGAGCACCCACTCTGAACCAGGCTTGTGCTGCAACCTACAGAGTTACCCATAAAATTAAAGAAAAAAAAATAGCTCAGCCCCATCCTTACATTGGTCTGACCTGCTTTTCTACAGTTTTGGGGTTTTTTTCCAAAAAATAGCAGAAACCATTTATATAGCACTTACCATGTGAAGGGGTATCCCTAACCTATGTGCTTTTCATACATGAATTTGTTAATCTTCACAACAACTCTATGAAGCAGGTGCTATTATTCTACCCATTTCACAGAGGAAGAAACAGAACCACAGAGATGTGAAACTTGCACAAAGCCACACAGCTGATAAAGAAGGGATGGAGCCATGATTCCAACTCAACAGTTCAGCTCAGGGGAACTGAATCCAGCCACCAACCAACAGAGGGAGCTTGGAAGTGAATCCCCCTTCAGTCAAGCCATCAGATGAGACCACAGCCCTGATTATCACATTAAGCTCAGCCTCCAAGAGATCCTAAGCTAGAGGCACCCCATGAAGCCACACTTGATTCCTGGTCTGCAGGAACTATGAAATGGGTGGTTTTTGTTTTTGTTTTTTTTCTGAGACAGAGTCTTGCTCTTTTGCCCAGGCCAGAGTTCAGTGGCATGATCTTGGTTCACTGTAACCTCCACCTCCCAGATTCAAGCAAGTCTCCTTCCTCGGCCTCCTGAGTAGCTGGGATTACAGGCTCATGCCACCAAGCCCAGCTTATTTTTGTATTTTTAGTTGAGACAGGGTTTCTCCATGTTGGCCAGGCTGGTCTCCAACTCCTGACCTCAAGTGACCCACCCGTCTCAGCCTCCCAAAGTGCCAGGATTACACACATGAACCACTGTGCCCAGCCCTAATATACGCTGTTTTTAAAATTAAAAAGCCTAGCTCATGAACTGGCACCCTTAACCAACGTGATTCTGCTTCTTTATAAATAGAAGGGACTGGGCTCCTGCACATGTGACGCCGAGCTTCCATGTTGATTCTGTCTTCATAGGCAGCTCCCGACTGCCTCCTCTTCCGTTCTCTAACTGCTTCTCAGGGTGGGCATGTGCCTGTGCCCCGCCAGCTTATGAACCTGCTGAGATGGGCTAATTCCTTGCAGTGCTTGGGGAAGGCAATGTACACTAGGCCAGCACTTCTCAACCTGTAATGTGCACACAAATCAAGTAGTGATCTGTCAAAATAAAGATTCTGATTTAGAGGAGAATCTAAATCAGATTCTGGGTGGGGACTGAGATGCTGCATGCCTAACAAGCTCCAAGGGATGCTGCAGGTCCATGACCAGGAGATAGCATGGCCTGAATCATTAAAAGCACTCTGACTCACACTAACCATGGTTCAACTTCCAGTCTGGCGCATGCAGCTGGGAATCCTTGACCTCTGAGAAGAGGAGAGGCTTACTCAAGGTCACATAATAAATCAGAGTTACCAGGAGCCACAACCAATACCCAGTATTCTCACGTGTAGTCCAGAGCCCCCAAACTGCAGGTAGATCCACCCTCCTGAGTTCTGAGTCTGGACACATTTGAATGTGTGTGTGTATATGCCTGTATGCATCTACACCTGTGAATGAGTGTGTCAGATGTGCTTGTGAATGCGTCTAAACAGCAGCATCTGTACCAGCAGGTTTGTGAGAGTTGCTCATCACCAGATATTAACTCACCAGACATTAACTGCACTCGTACTATGTGCCAGGTCCCTGCCCCCATGAACCCCCAGTCTAGGAGGAAAGCAATCATTAAGCAAATAAACACAAACTAAAATCCCATTTGTGAGTGCTTGTGCGCATGCGTGAGTATTGCTCACACCAGCCCAAGAGCCAGCTGATTTGTTATCTCCATTTCACCATGGAAACTGAGGCAATGAGAGATTAAGTAACTTGCCCAGAAGCACACAGCAATGCTCAATGTGCTTTTCCATACACTGAACATGCCTTCAAGTTGTGTTTGTATTTGTTTGTGTTTGTGCATGAATGTGTCTGTATACAAGCATGTATGTGTCTGTGCCCAGAGAAATTTTTCCGTAGATATCTTTACATATTCCATTAACAAAATTTTCTGGCACTGCAGCACAGCATCATCACAAAAACCACACATACACACACACACACACACACACACACACACACACGCGCACGCACACACACACGCATGTGCTTTAAGATATGTTTAGGCCAGGCATAGTGGTTCACGCCTGTAATCCCAGCACCTTGGGAGACCGAGGCAGGCAAACCACGAGGTCAAGAGATGGAGACCATCCTGGCCAACATGGTGAAACCCCATCTCTACTAAAAATACAAAAACTAGCTGGGCGTGGTGGCGCGCGCCCGTAGTCCCAGCTACCTGGGAGGCTAAGGCAGGAGAATCACTTGAACCCAAGAGGTGGAGGTTGCAGTGAGCTGAGATCGCACCACTGCACACTCCAGCCTGGTGACAGATTCCATCTCAAAAAAAAAGATATTGATGTTTCAAACATTTCCTAAAACTCTGTCCACCAGGAAATAAGAGTGGAAGGCCACAGCCTGCAGAGCTGAGTGGATCTGGGGAAGCCCGTGCCACCTGCTTCCCTGGGGCAAGCCACAGCCAGAGCAATTTCACAGCTCATCGTCCATTATGAGGCTAAATAATTCTTCCCCTCCCAGGAAGTTAAATACATTGTTCAGGCCATAAAAGGCTCGTCCATCCATGTTCCCAGTGGGAACGCACTACCCTGGTGACTGGATTAACACAAGATACAAATGACCAAAGCTGGCTGGGTTCCCTTCCCTACCCCACCCTGTCTCTAAAAATGGAGATAACTATAAAAATGCAATGCCTTGATCTTTCCTTTTTTACACTTTATTGAAGCATAGGCTACAACAGAAAAGTGCACACATCATAAATGTACAGCTCAATGAATTTTCACGAAGTCAACAGATTTGTGTAAACAGCACTCAAAGGAAGAGAGAAAACATTCCCAGCACCTCTGAAGCCCCTCAAAGCCCCTATAGGCAATACCTGCCCCACTCCAGGGTAACTGCAATTCACATTCTATCTCCATTGATTAGTTTTGCTTGTTCATGTGCTATATGTAAATGGCATTGTCTAGAATGTTCTGTTTTGTTGTCTGGTTTCTTTCATTCAACATGTTTGTGAGACTCACCTGCATGACTGTATGAGGTTACCCATCATTCATTCTCATCGCTGCATAGTATTCCACTGTGTAAGAATACTTCAGAATCATTTATCCAGTCTACTCTTGCTGGGCATTTGGATTGTTTTCAGTTTTTTGAGGTTTAATAAAAAACATTACTATGAGCATTTTGCTTTGTTTTGTTTTTTGAGAAAGGGTCTCACTCTGTCACCAAGGCTGGAGTGCAGTGGAGCAATCATGGCTCACTGCAGCCTCAACCTCCAGGGCTCAAGTGATCCTCCCACCTTAGCCTCTCGAGTAGCTCGGACTATAGGTATGTACCACCATATCTGGCTAATTGTTTTAATTTTTTAAAACAGGGGTCTCACTATGTTGCCCAAGCTGGTCTCGAACTCCTGGGCTCAAGTGATGCTCCCACCTCAGCCTCCCAAAGTGCTAGGATTACAGGCATGAGCCACCATGCCTGGTCTGAGCATTCTTACATGCATCTTTTGGTGAGCATATGAAGGCATTTGTGGAGTTGAATTACCGAGTCAGAGAGACATATGTTCAGCTTTAGATGCTGCAAAATGGCATCTGTGGTGGTACCAATTTACACAGCAGTGGGTGAGGGTACTAGTTCCTCCAGATCCTGGTCAACTTCGTCTTTTAGATGTTCTCCATTTTGGGTGGAATATGTCATATTAATATATTTTAAAGCCAGTGTGGTGGCTCATGCCCGTAATCCAGCACTTTAGGAGGCCAAGGCGGTTGGATCACTTAAGGTCAGGAGTTCGAGACCAGCCTGGCCAATATGGTGAAACCCCATCTCTACTAAAAATACAAAATTTAGCCAGGCATGGTGATGCATGCCTGTAATCTCAGCTACTCAGAAGGCTGAGGCAGGAGAATGACTTGAACCCGGGAGGAGAGGTTGCAGTGAACCAAGATGGCACCACTGCACTCCAGCCTGGGTGACAGAGCGAGACTCCATCTCAATAAATAAATAAATGTAAAAAGGCTTCCTCATCCCTTCCCATTGTAGTTTTCCCATTGCAATCTCCAGTAATCGTTTATGAAGGCTAGTGGCAACAATAAAACTCCAGCTACTCAGTTTACACACTACACAAGGGTAACCGCTAGCCACAAACTTCCCACCCTTGAGGGCCATCCCAGCAGTCAACAGCCAAAGGTCACACTGTGCTGACTTTTAAAGCCTCTGAGCAGTTACAAGGAATGTCGCTTAAGGTTTTCTTCAGGGGACCTCTAAGAGGAAGCAGCACAGCAACCTTCCTCAGAGCTCTCCTTCCCCATGGCTCCCCAAAGGGACGACAGTCACTCTCACCGCCCGCTCATCCTCCCACAGCCGGCCACACACCCCTCTTAAAGCCACATGCCCCAGCTCCTCAGTCTGCCATAAGCACCTTCCCAACTATGAACTTGGCACCGCTGGGTGTCTGTTGGCACAGACCCTGCCACCTCCCAAGCATCACTGACCTGATCGAGGGCTTCTGAGCCTCTACTTGGGACTGAGTATGTACCTGCCCCGTTTTACCTTCCTGAAAACCATTTTTTCCATCTATAAAATGGGTATTTTAGTAGCACCTCAGGCTAACTACCATTTGCTATGTACCAAGCACAAGGATAACCAGTTTGGATATAAACACATCTAATTTATTTCTGCAGCCCTTTGAGGAACTTCTAAAGACAAAATTGAAGCTCAGAAAAGTTGGTTAACTTGTCCAAGCTTCCCCAGCCACATGTGTCAAGATGATCATCTGAGCCCAGTTCTGTCTTCTCATGTCATTACCTTTATAATCCAGCTCCTTATCATCATCTCTGCTGGGCTGAAAGGTGACACACAGCCTCCAGCCTGATTGTGGGACCCTCTCAGCACTGGTGTGACTCAGCCAGGTGGGAAAGGCCAGTCTCTGATCTCTGGGACAGGCTATTGTCCCTCCTGGGTGCTCAGGCAGTAGGGGGGCGGGGGGGCAGGGGGCTGATCCCTTGGCTATAAGTCAACCTGGACAGTACCTCAGAGATATTCATCCAATCCCCATTCACAAATGCAAAGACCAGAGCCCAGAGGGGACAAATGAACAGTCTGAGGGGACACAGGGAGAGGGGCTGAGGAGAGACCAGACCTGGGCTCCTGACTCTCCAGAAGATAAGAACCCAGTCCCATTTTGAGAAAGCCCCCACGTCTGGCCTCATTTCCACTTCTTGGTCATGGGTGAGCTCACACGCAGTGATAAGCAATGTGTAAAATCTTTGTTCTCAGACACTCCCCAGCAAAAACCCAGGTCCTACAGGGGATGCTAAGTTCAAGGTGGCTGGGAGGGGGGAAGGGTGCTGTTTTTGAGAAAGTCCTTGAAATCACGTGTCCACCCCACTGTTGTCCCCTCCCCCAAGCCCTGCACTTCCCACATCGTCATCATTGTTTCCATTCCATTTAGAGAGAGTGAACATTTCCTGGGATTCAATTTCTCTCATAATAGTTGGAAGGAAACAAAACTATATGCCATAAACATTCACTGCATTGTATGAAAAAATATCTTTATGACAGGGGAGGTACAATAAACGCAGACCAAAGTCCTCCCCACCCTCCATTCCCCAGTGCCTCCATGCCTGTGCCCTCGCATATTTAAACATCTCACAGGCAGGAATCAAGAGCTTTACAATAAATATATTTTTGGCCTTTGGGATATAAAATAAAGATTGGTGAGATATAAGTACTCATTCTTCCTTGGCAGTTTTCTCTCAATGAAAATAAGAGAAGCTAGGCCATTTTTTCTGAGCATGTGTTTAGGGTTGATGGGGGGAGTGCTCATTAGTTCAGTCTGACATATACTCAATTTTCTCCTTATACATTGGATGGGCTTTTTTCTCCCTCCTTGGATTTTATTCTCCAGCTGTGAAATGATATTAAATTTCATCAGATTTGAACAAAATCTATGGTCTTGAAACAGTTTCCTTTAAGGCCCCCCGTATTTACTCAGAACTCATGAATCATGTTCTGATAACACAACCATAATTATTTTTAAAGTGTGATGTTTGTGGCTTTAATAGGAAATGCTTGCAAAAGGCCTTTTCTCTTTGATTGTTTGTAATCTTAGCAGTAATCACTGCTGTTACCTTCTCTGCACCACAGCGGGCGAAACACAATTTCATTTTAATATGAATCGCGAGCTCTTCACCCAGGTTTTAATTAAAGCAATAAAAGCCTTGTCATCTTTGCCCTTTACAATGTACACAGACTCAGAGGCCAGAGTTACTCAGACTGAAATCTTAGATTTCAACAGCAGCAGGAGGGTCGCCTCCCTCTCCATGCATTTACTGGGGAGGGTTTTTGTTTCAAAGGGCCTCACCCTCCCCTGCCTCTCTGTGCTGCAGTTCCCACCTCTGTAAAACGAGACAGCCACAGTCCTGCCTAACAGGTAACGTGAGGATGAAATAAGACCACCATGGAAAACATCTAGCCCCAGAGGCTGAGCCCAAGGAGGTGCACAGCAAATGTTAGTGATCAGTATCATCATTACTGAGCACTGGAAAAACAGACCATCTACCCTCATTATTCACACAAGGAAACAGGTTCAGAGTGATACCAGCACAGATGAAGGCATGAGAACAGGGCGGGACCTCGAACTCAGAGCTCCTGGCTCTTTTTCCCATTCTGGACATCCGACACTGCCCCCTGCTGGAAGGAGGCTGTGACCTCGAGTGCTCCAGGAACTGCAGGTCTGAGCTCTCCTCTATAGGCTGACCAGCTCCTTGTCTTCTGGCCTCCTGATGGTACCATTTCCCCACCCTAGGTCTATGCTTGATCCAAGTGGTAAGAGAAACAGACCAGGCAACCTTGGGGATCTGTGAAGGAAGGTTTCTGCACAAACGTGATGGTGATGCTGGAGCCAACAGCAAGAATCACAAACTCCAGGCTCTTGTGTGTCTGCTGCACACCAGGTGTGGTGCAAGGCACTGAGAAGCCTCATTCTGCAGCATGAGGATGTTGGCCTGTCTGACATGATGGCTGCACTCCAGCACACGTTCTGCTGGAACATCGAGAAGGGATGCTACAGGGGCAATGGGGCCAGGGGCCGCACGGGGTGCTGCTCATGCCCTATGAGGCCCACAGCCAGCAGGTTCACATTTGGTGGCACACACTGCACCCCGGAGGCCTGCAGGCTCCCAAGGGACCACCACATGTGTAAGCCCCTGGAATCTTCATGCTCAACTGTGCAGTGTCCTTCCCCCTGCAAACAGCTCTGGAGCCACTGGGATTCTCACTTTAGGAACAAAGTACCCCACCCCCAGCCGTGCCTTACAGCACACTTGCTGCCTGCTCCCTGCCTGCCTCAACAGGAATTTCAAAGGAACCAACATCCTTCTCCCTCTCCACTGCCCCATCCATTCAGACCCCTGCTGACTGTCCCTATAAATCCCACCACTCCCAGCCCCAACAGCATCCAGCCCCTCATTCTCCTAGCCTTCAGTTCTGGGTCCCAGCTTCCCATCCACCCCATCCCAGCATTCTCCCGGGGCCCTTCAGCTCAGCTACCATGCCGTGCTGGGCTGTGGGCTCTCACCTCCCAGGAGCCTGTCCCCCATGCAGCTCCCGGCTCCCCAGGCACACCAGGCCCCTGCCAATGCCATGGCTCACTCGCTTCTGAAATTACCAGCCAGCTTCCTACCCCAAATAAGGTATCCTTGCCATCCAGTTACTCCCCAGTAGTTCTTCTGCTGCACTGCAACCTGAGCCCTGGGCCGCCTGTCTTCTCTCTATACACAGCTTAGATTCCCTGATCCTTTATGTCAGCCTCTTTTGAGCAAAAAAGCTGGTGTGCCCTTCTGGCACCCCTGCCTGGCAGATCTCTCGCCCTGGATTAACCCACCTGTCTGCCCCACAGCATCAGCACCAACAGCTCATTCTCCCACGTCCCATGGCAAATACCCCAGACCTCCCCACCACCTCTCACCTGCTGTCAGCCCCCAACTCTGAGAAGACTGACCCTGGCTGTCAGCCCCCAACTCTGAGAAGACTGACGCTTTCAGGTGCAGATGCCCTCTGCTCCCAGCCAACCCACCTACGAAGCCACACTCCTTTTCTCTGCTGTCCTCCACACCCAGCACTCCCAGCTAAGGTCAGAGCTGCCACCTCTGGGAAGGACCCAGACCCTCCCACCTTCTCTAAAATCTTAAAGCATCCCTTAGCCTTTCCCCCTCCTAAACCAGAGCCTCACCCTCTCTCCTGACACCTTCCATTGACAACTAAACATTCCGAAGACTTTTCTTAAAAAACAAAAATCCCTTCTATGGAATCCTCAATCTCACTGAGCTCGGCCCTGGCCCTGTCCTGCACAGCCAAACCTCTCACACAAGCTGTCTACACTTGCTGTTTACACATCCTCACTGCACGCTTCTCACTCCACCCATGGGACCTGCACAATGACCCTGCTCATCAAAACTGCTTATACTGAAGGCCAGAGTAACTTCCTTTTTGCTAAGACGATTGGGCACATTTCCACTTTCATCTCACCCAATCCCTCAGAAACGTTTGAGCTAATTGACTCTCTCCTTATTTAAACTTAATTTAACTTTCTAAAGTTATAATAAATTCCCATGGCTTAAAACTCCCTAAACATAAAAAGATACAGTGAAAAGTCTTTTTTCTATCCCTACCCGGCACCTGCAGTGCCCACACCACACACATGCACAGAGGTACATGCATGTACAGTGCACGACGCCACTCCTAGCTCCCATATATCCTTCCAAATGCAAGCACATAGAAATATACATTCTGGCTGGGCACAGTGGCTCACGCCTATAATCCCAGCACTTTGGGAGGCCGAGGCGGGTGGATCACGAGGTCAAGAGATCGAGACCATCCTGGTCAACATGGTGAAACCCCGTCTCTACTAAAAATACAAAAATTAGCTGGGCATGGTGGCGCATGCCTGTAATCCCAGCTACTCAGGAGGCTGAGGCAGGAGAATTGCTTGAACCCAGGAGGTGGAGGTTGCGGTGAGCCGAGATCACGCCATTGCACTCCAGCCTGGGTAACAAGAGTGAAACTGTGTCTAAAAAAAGGAAAGAAAGAAATATACATTCTTATTACCTTTTTGTATAAACGGTAACATGCTGTACTTACTGTTTTACATCTTTTTTTATTATACTTTTAAGTTCTGGGATCCACGTTCAGAATGTGCAGGTTTGTTACATAGGCACACACGTGCCATGGTGATTTGCTGCACCCATCAACCCATCATCTACATTAGGTATTTTTCCTAATGCTCTCCCTCCCCTAGCCCTCCAATCCCCAACAGGTCCTGGTGTGTGTGATGTTCCCCTCCCTGTGTCCATGTGTTCTCATTGTTCAACTCCCACTGAGTGAGAACGTATGGCGTTGAGTTTTCTGTTCTTGTGTTAGTTTGCTGAAAATGATGGTTTCCAGCTTCTTTCATGTCCCCGCAAAGGGCATGAACTCATCCTTCTTTATGGCTGCATAGTATTCCATGGTGTATATGTGCCACATTTTCTTTATCCAGTCTAACATTGATGGGCATTTAGGTTGGTTCCAAGTACTTGCTGTTGTGAACAGTGCTGTAATAAACATATGTGTGCATGTGTCTTTATAGGATGATTTGTAATCCTTTGGGTATATACCCAGTAATGGGATTGCTGGATCAAATGGTATTTCTAGTTCTAGATCCTTCAGGGATCGCCACTCTGTCTTCCACAATGGTTGAACTAATTTATACTCCCACCAACAGTGTAAAAGCGATCCTATTTCTCCACATCCTCTCCAGCATCTGTTGTTTCCTGACTTTTTAATGATCGCCATGCTAACTGGCATGAGATGGTATCTCAATGTGGTTTTGATTTGCACTTCTCTGATGACCAGTGACAATCTTTTTTCACTTGTTTAGTAAAGCAATATCAAAATGAACAGTCTTGAATATGTCACTTCTCATGTGTACAAATATACCTGTAGGGCATATTTCCAAAAGAAAGAATTGCTGGGTTAAAAGTCAATGTATTTGTAATTTTGATAGATGTTGCCAATTTGCCCTGCCCACAGCAATGTATAAATGTACGTGTTTCCCCATAAGAACTCCAGTAGTGCGTTATCAAACCTTTGGGTTCTGGTCAATCCAATGGGTAAAAAATGGCTCTCTTATGATGTATCTTATGAATGATTCTTAGCATTTTTCACATACTTAGGAACCATTTGTATTACTTTTTCTGTAAACTATTGGTTCATATCTCCTTCCTTTGTTTTTCTACCAGGGTTTTGAACTGATTTCTAGCAACTTTTTATAAATAAGGGTGATTCGTTCTTCAACTAGGACATGAGTTGAAAATATTCTTGCCCAACTTTCGTCTACTGACTTTACTTGTGCTCATTTAGCCATACAAAAGTCATATGTTGATTTTGTTAATTTTTATATTAATTTAGTTTCATGTTAATTTATGGTCCAATTTTAAGTCCTTTCTTCTAAAGCTTTGAATTGTAGAAATACCTTCCCTACATCAAAGTTGTAAAGTATACCCTAACGACCATTTTGCTAGTGCCTTTATGGTTCCCTTGGATATATTTAAAGTTTGATTTAACATTTATCAAGTTATTTTTAATTTTTGTGTGTACATAGCTGTACATATTTATGGAGTACATGAGATGTTTTGATACAGGCATGCAATAAGTAATAATTACATAATAGAAAATGGGGTATCCACTTCCTCAAGCATTTCTCCAGGTGTTACATACAACCCAATTCTACTCTTCTAGTTATTTTTCAATGTGCGATTATTATTGACTACAGTTACCCTGTTGTACTATCAAATACCAAGTCTTCTTCATTCTATTTTTTTGTACACATGAATCATCCTCATGTTCCCCTCTGCCCCACTACTCTTCCCAGCCTCTGACAACATCCTACTGCTCTGTATCTTTATAAGTACAATTGTTTTGATTTTCAGATCCCACAAATAAGTGAGAACACGCAATGTGTATCTTTCTGTGCCTGACTTATTTCACTTAACATAATGATCTCCAGTTCCATCCATGTTGCAAATGACAGGCTCTCATTGTTTTTTATGGCTGAATAGCATCCCGTTGTGTATGAATACCACATTCTCTTTATCCCTTCAGCTGCTGATGAACACTTAGGTTTCTTCCAAGTCTTGACTGTTCGTGAACAGTGCTGCAACAAACATGGGAGTGCAGGTATCCTGAATACACTATTTCCTTTCTTTGGGGTATATACCCAGCAGTCAGATTGCCGGATCCTATGGCAGCTCTGTTTTCAGTTTTTTGAGGAACCTCCAAACTGTTCTCCATAGTGATTGTGCTATTTTACATCCTCCCCAACAGTGTATGAGGGTTCTCTTTTCTCCACATACTCACTAGCATGTTTATTGCCTGTCTTTTGAATATAAGCCATTTTAGCTGGGGTGAGACCATATTCCATTGTAGTTTTGATTTGCATTTCTCTGATGATCAAGAAGTTGGGCAACTTTTCATATGCCTGTTTGCCATTGCAGGTTTTCTTCTGAGAAATGTCTGTTCAAATCTTTGGCCCATTTTTAAAATTGGATTCTGATTTTTTTTTTTCCCTAAACAATCATTTGCACTTATATATTCTGGTTATTAATCTCTTGTCAGGTAGTTTGAAAATATTTTCTCCCATCCTGTGGGCTGTCTCTTCACTTTGTTGATTGCTTCCTTTGCTTTATAGAAGCTTTTTAACTGATGTGATCCCGTTATCAAAAGATTTTATTTATCCTTTGATAAATTTTAAGGAACTGTGGATCCAACACTATTTCCCCCCAGATCCCCTCTCTTCCTCTTGAATCACTCTGCCCTTGGTTTCTAAGGACCCAAGTTGCCCCACTCTCAGACGAGTCCTTCTGAGTCTAATCCACAGTCTTTCCCTCCTCCTCTACTTTGCCTTCAAATGTTGGAGCTCAACATCTCAGGTCATTGTTCCTCTGCTCTTCTCACTCTTCCCTCTCCCTCCATAAATCTCCTTCCTCCCAAGGTTTTGACATCATGGGCTGAAGATTTCCAAATTTACTTCTCTCATGAGCTCCAGATTTGTACCATCATCTACCTACTTGAACATCTCTACTGGGATGAGCATCTCAAATGTAACACATCCAAGTCTGACGTCCTCAAACCTGCATCTGCTCAGGGCTTCCCCAACTCAGAAAAAGGTACCACCATGCCTGAAAATGGGCTCACGGTAGAAGCCTGAGTCATCCTTTACTCCCCCATTTCTCTCTCCTTCCATGCCCATCATGGTCAAGACCCACCAATTTTATCTCCAAAACCCATCTCCAATTCATCTACTGCTTTCCATCCCCTCTGCCACAATCTAGGGTAACTAAAATCCTTTGCTTGGCCTACTACCACACCCTCCCACTTGGTCTCCCTGTATTCATTCTTGTCATGGGAGTTTTTACTACTGCAAATCTGATCATGTCATTCAGTCTGTCTCCCCCAACTCTAACACACACACACACACACACACACACACACACACACACACACAAGTTCTTTCAATAATTCCTTTAGAAATATGAGCAAGCTCTTTAGCAGAAGTGGTATCAGAGCCAAGAGAATGGAAAACTCTACACACAGCCAGGAAGGCTGTGATGAGAAGGTGACATTTGCAGTGCCCCTGAAGGAACAAATAGGCATTTGTTGGTTGAAAAACACTAGGGGATTCCCATCAGAGGAAACAATGCATACAAAAACACCAAGTTGTAAATGAGCACAAGAGGTGACCAGAGGCTCTTGTGTGACCAAAGCATCATTAATGGTAATGAAAATAAAAATAAGTCATAGCTGGTTTTTCCAAACGCTGGTGCTTTACATACTCTTAGTTTAGCTTCCTCTGAAGTAGAGCCTGAGAGGGGGGCGCCTGTGAAAGTGGTTTGATGGAGGAGGACTCTCGGAAGGAGGGGGGAAGGGAGGCAGGAAAGGACAGGGGAGGAGCGGTGTCAGGATCTGGCCTCAGCTGGAGTCTGGCTGGATTAGCTGGAGCCCATGAGGAGTTGCAAAGTTGGTCTCTCCTTGAGGTAAGGATATCAGTCTCTAGACTTCCCCTTACATTCTCTCCCTAGTTCACAGTTCCAATTTTCCAAAGAAGGAGTAGCTGTGAATAGTTAGCAGCCAACACTCACAGCAGCTGAATGATGAGCAGGACTCTGGTGAGGCAGCAACAGAATCCATAACACACACACCTCATTTACTTCTGATGACACTCTAGGAGGTAGCCGCTACTCCTCCCATTTGATAGGAAGCTGCTATCACTTGCATAAGGAAATCCAGCCCACGCTGTGGCATGGAGGAGCTGGAATTTGAATCCAGGTTTGCTGAGTCCCAAGCCCACTCCCTTTCCTCCTCGCCTCATCCCAGGAAGGAGGAGACCCTTCCTGGGTCACATAACCAGGAAATATCCATTCCTGTAACTCCTGGACAGATTCTGCTCTCGAATGGGAAGAACTGACCTCTACCAGGTCAACTACCCTCTGAAGCTGCTGACAGGGATACAGCCCTGTCTGAAAATTAGATCTCATTTTCAGACCACCCTGGCAAGTCTGGTAAAAGGTAATCCAAGGTCCACGGAGGGAGAGGGAGTAGTGATCATTTGTAGAAGCTAAAGCAGCTATGCCAAAATTTCTGTGGAGACTTGCAAAAACCAGACAATGGAGCATGCATTTGCAAAAGAAACTTCAAGCCCACAGGCCTGCTGTGAAAGTTTTCAAAAAGGGACAGTCAGCTAATACATACCCTAGGGAGCCTCTGTCTCAGCTGCCGTTTCTAAGTAAAGAAGGTGGCGTTTCAGGAGAAGTGTTACATTATAAAGCAGGTTTGTAATGATTTGAATGTTCTGGGCCAGGCGTAGTGACTCACATCTGTAATCCCAGCACTTTGGGAGGCCTAGGTGGGTGGATCACTTGAGGTCAAGAGTTCAAGACCAGCCTGGCCAACATGGTGAAACCCTGTCTCTACTAAACACAAACACACACACACACACACACACACACACACACACACCAGCCACATGTGCTGGTGGGCACCTGTAATCTCAGATACTCAGGAGGCTGAGGCAGGAGAATCACTTGAACCCGGGAGTTGGAGGTCACAGTGAGCCAAGATCGGGCCACTGCACTCCAGCCTGGGTGACAAAGTGAGACTATGTCTCAAAAAAAAACAACAAAAAAAAAAAAATCTATTGGATGTTCTGGAAGCAAATGTTTTCCATAAATGGCTTCCCACTCATATTCAGAGCCTTGCATATAACAGGTGCCCAATAAACATTTGCTGATTGGGTAAACCTTGTATTTAACTGTATTTATAAAACGTATTTTATGCCATTTAGAGTGTTTATCCTCTAAATCCTCTAGTGGCTATGAGAGCTTCATTCTACCCAAATGTTTATGTCAATCCTTAATCCAGTAATTGGGACAATACAATTCCTGAAGTTGATGAGGGGGTATTTGTGTGTGTGGTGTGAGGGTATGTGTGTGTGTGTTTT
>NW_022437077.1:3201628-3284943 GCF_009761245.1 Sapajus apella
ACTGGCTTTGACAAATAGAATGTGTTGGAAATAGATGTGTGTTTATTTCAAGCCTAGGCCTCAAGAAATCTTGCAACTTCTGCTCTTGCTGCTGTGGGAATCCTTCTCCTACCACGTGAACAACCTGGAGCTAGCCCGCTAGAGGCTGAGAGACCATGTGGAGCAGAGGCGAGCCTCCCATACCAACCAGCCCACGGCTGATCTGGCAGTGTATTGCTGCTGCTAAAGTGATCCTAGGCAAGGCCAGAACAACCGCCCAGCTGAATCCAGTCAAACTGCGGACTTACTGAATCATTAAGTAAATAAACATTTGTTGTTTTAAGCCACTAAGTTTTGAGGTGTTTGTTATGCAGCAAAAACTAATGGATACACTGTAAGAAATCTAGACTGCAATTGCAAAACTGGCTCACATTAAGATTGGTTCATGCCACTGGGTACATTTAATTAACCTCAGAGAATTTCGGTATCTTCTTCATAAAGTGCTAAGTTAGAGAGACCCTCTTGGTGACAGCATAAAAGATTTAGAAGGACCCTCAGGAAGTCCAACCACCTTGTTCCACTGTTAGAGACCCTGAAGTTCAGAGAAGAGCAGGCTACCATCACTCATTACACAAATATTTCCTGAGTGCTCTCAATGTTCCAGACACTATGCTCCACTGTAATACACAGCATTGGACAAGACAGACCAGATCCTTTCCCCATGGTGGTCACAGTTTAGGGAGGAAATCAGGCATTAAACCAAGTCATCACAAGATAAGTAGATGACCGCAGTGACAAACAGCATGAATTTAAAAGACCTGGTGCCATTTAATGAGAATCATGCAAAGGCGACCTAATGTGGAGGTCACAACGCGCTCCCTGAAGAAGTGATATCTAGGCTGAGGCAAGTCAGTGACAAGGCAAGGGAAGCTTGTGGAGCTCTGAGCATGAGCTTCACAAGTTCAAATGCCAGCTCTCGTGCTCCCTGGCTGAGTCACCTTGATTGAATCAGCCAACATTCTTGATCTTCAGTTGCCTCATCTATAAAATGAACTGAACAATAATGTCTACTCATACTCAAGGCTGTTGTGATGATTAGCTGAAATAAACATTGACAAAAAGGCTTTGCAAGCTGCAAAGTATTTGGGAAATTGTTGAGGATATGACTGTTAATGGTTTGGGGAGGGAGACATTTGTTTGTATCAAGTCTTCTCTCCAAAGGGTGGGGCTCCCCTCTGCCCAGGTCTGGAGCAGACACAGAGTCCCACTGAGTCCCACTTTCCCTTCTTGGTGGAAGGACATTGCCAATGCTTTCTAGTAGGTTCCAGAACAGAATTCACCATAATATAGTTCTGAAAACCAGGGCTCAATATATTACCAAAATACTATCCAAACATTGTGAAAAGGCTCAGATGAGATGTCAGGGCTAACTCTGGTCTGCTGAGATGACCACATTTCAATTGATTATGTACAATTAAATGACATCAGTGGACTCTTCCAAAATAACCACTTCTGGGACCTGGAGTCTTGTTCGCCAGTTGTGCACGTTGGTGCATGTCAATGCAATATAAAGACAGTTTTGCAGCAGCAGCATGATGCTTACTCGGGGACAGGCCAGAGCGGGGCATGGTATGGTGTCCCCAGCAGCAGGAGCAATCCTGCAGCAGAGCTTCCACACCCCACCGAAACTGCAGAGTCTTTCTCACTAGTAGTTCTCCCTAGGGTCATAGGCCCATGTCTTACTCATCTATGGCCTCCATGGGACCTGTCACAGAATAGTGGACATAAATATTTATGAGTTAATGGGCTTCTATTGCCCCAGCTGGAAAATATGTGCCCAGCCTGATGGCTGAGGGATCACTCAACTTGGACTGCCATAGTCCCCCAGTGGTAGAGACAGAGGGTAGAGGTCAGCTCCAGGGCCAGAGTTGCCCTCCAGCTTCCCAAGTTTCTCAGTGGCTATAACCCTCCAATCAGTGTCCTGAGCTGGTCCCTCCCACCCAGCAAGCACCATCGCCTAGGAAACCATCCTCCACGATGCCTGAGAACACTCCCTGGTATCACATTCTGTAGTGACTCCCGGGGGCATCACATGCTGCAGGGATGACCTTCCCCAGGGTCCTGCCCTGCAGGGAGGACCGTCCCTGGAGTGCCAGCCTGCAGTGAGGCCCCACCCTGGCATCACATTCTGCAGGGTGACCCTCCCTGGACCTGCATCGAGGACCCTCTGTGGCATAAGAGTCTATAGTGAGGATGCTCCCAGCTGAGAGAAACATTAATTTTCAAAGACCAGGCTCTCAGTGGAAAATCTGATTTCAACTGGCATCTCTGACCCCCAAAGGGCCGGGATAGGGTTGGGACAGGCTTGCAGGAATAACTCTGCTTCCTTTGCCTCTGGCAAGGCCCTCACAGGAAGCCTCTGCTCCCCTCCCTTGTGCCCTGTCCACAACCCTCCCCTATGGCCTTCAACAACTCCCAGCAGGCAGGGGCACAGTGCATGCCTATGCATGGGCATGTGTGCATCCAAATCAGAACATGTGCCCATGGGTGCTGTGCAGTGGCAAGAGGCGCGGAGCAGCAAGCACCTCACCTCCCTCCTGCTGCAAAGCTCCCCCAAGCATGGGGAGTGTGGGTAAAACATTTCAAGTTTCATCAGGTTCCCAGTCCATTTAAAGCCAACAGTAGCCAGGTAGTTGATTTACAGACAACACGATAGTCCCACTTTGACTGTGCCTTTTAAGGAGACTCAATTGCTATACTTGATCATTCATAGAGGGGACAGTAGTGGGTTGTGCTGGCCCCACTCTGCACCCCCCACCTCCACCCAGGAACAGCTTGGCTCCAGCCAGCCCAGAGCTTAGACCCCCATTCGGGGGGACGGGGCACCCACCTGGCTGGTTGACAGGAGCTCTGGGTTTCCGTCACTCATCCCCACGTAGGCACTGTCACCATCAAGCTAGAACAGAGAGAGAGGGAGAAGCAGCTCTGATTAAAATACTCTCAGGAAGGCACCAGGAGGGGCAGCCAGAGGAGGCCGGGGGCTGAATGCAGGGATCTGTGGGGGCTACAGAAGCCAAATCAGAGCCCAAGATGCCCAAGGCTCCATTTCAGCAGGGCTCCCTCTAGGGTGGAAGGAGCAGCCCCTATTCCATGGCCCTCAAGTGCTCAGGTTCACGCTGTTAAACACACTTAAAATGAATATAGGAAAATCTTTCTGCCCTCTATACCTTGTACATAGACACAGCAGGCTGCCTTGTCAGGCGCTGAGCTGCCCATCCTTGGAAGTATGCAAACACCTCCCTTGACCAAAATGATATCAGGTGACCAGCTAAAGCTGGAATCCCACATGCTGGGGGAGGCCAAGAACACCAGAGCCTTGGGATCAAGACAGCCTGCCCCAGACATGCCCTCTGAGTCTGCCATCCTGAGTGGTTTTGCCCCATCACCTATGCCACCCAGCCGCTAGGGCCATGCCTGGCCACAGGCAGTGAGGACTGGTAAAGACATGTACAGGAACTACATCCCATGTGCAGAGAAGCTGCCAAGTCTGGACTCAGGAAGAGTTCCCTTCAAATCGGCCTAAAAATTCAGGAGCAGGTGCAGGGAAGAGATGTGGGCTCTGGGACCCCTGCCTCCCTCTTTGCCCTGAAGTATGATCTCAAGCTGGTATCTCAACCTCTGAGATTCTTCATCTGTTAAATGAGAATGATGCCTGTAGGCCCCTCTTCATAGGATGTTGCACGGTAGGGCACTTAACTCAACATATTACCATGGAGGGCACTTAATTCGTTAGTTCCCTTCTCTTGAGCTAGGTGTCTTAGATAGGGTTCCCTAGAAGCAGAGCCTGAGGCAAGGGTTCAGATGCATGTGGTAATTAAGGAAGTACTTCTTGGGAATAACCTGTAAGCTTGGGAGGCAAGCTGGACAGGAGTGGATGCAGCTAAGCAAGGATGTGGTCTTGGCTGAAGACTTCCCTCAGCCTCTTCCAGTGGGGAGCTCTGGGGCATGAATTGTACTGCAGTTTTAGTTCCAACACGAAGCAAAGAGAGGCTGCTGTAGCCCAGGTTAGGAAGTCACTGGCCATGGGCTACCCTTAGGGGACATGGGGAGGCATAACCTTCTGAGCAAGGGGTCCCCAATTGTCCAAGGACGATTCCTCAGGGAACTGTACTGGTTGTGAGCCATGTGCAGCCAGCCCATGCTCAAGGCAGACGGGAGACGTCTGCGCGGGTCAGTAAAGGGTTCTGGGCGGGGCACCAATAGCAAACAGCCATTCATTTTCATTGAACCATTTCTGTGTTCAGATATATTCACACAGCTCAAAATTGCAAGAATACAAAAAGCAACGCTACCCCACATCCAGCCATCCGCTGTCCTTCTCCAGAGGCAATGTCTACCAGCTTTTTATATCCTTTCAAAGACCGTCTACATACACACATTTTGGAGTCATTTGTTCTATTCAGGACAGCATGCTGTACCGTTCTGCACTTTCTTTTTCTCTTAGCAACACATCTTAGAAAATGTTTTCTATCGGAACATAATTCTTTCTTCTGTACCCAGGATTCCACGGTATGGATATAACACATATATTTAGCTGAGCACATGGGTAGTTGCATCGTTGCTGGTCTTTTGCTATCCCGATATTGCTCCCATAAATATTTCTGTGCATCTGTCGTTGAGCATGGGTGTGAGTTTATCTATAGGATTTATGTGTATAATTGCTGGGTCCAACTGTATATACATTTGAAATTTAGACCGACATCACCCAGGGCCCTCACAGAGGCCGTAGAAATCCACACGCCGCAACCATGTGAATGTCAGTTTACCCAGCCCCTTTCACTCAGAGAAGCTTTGCCTGACAACTGGCTCAGACGCCAGTCCCCAGCCCTTGTGGGCTGAGAGCCCGCCACCCTTTCTACCAGCATTCCTGATGCCCTCTTTCTTCCATAGCCACTGTTACCTTCTAGCATTCTCTACATTTACTATATTCATTGCTTACAGTTAGAGTCCTCCTACTAAAATGGAGGCTCCCAGGAACCAGGGACCTTCGTCTATCTGTACCTTGATGCCTCCTAAGCTCCTAGAACAGTGCGTGGCACAGAGAAGGTACTCAATACATGTTTGCGAAATAAGTAAATAAAGCAGCCACTACCACGTTCAGATTGCCTCGGACCAGGCCTATCTTCCCATCTAGGCAGTTGGGTTGATCGTTGCACCAAAGAGCTTCGCCAGAACAGGGACAGGGAGAGTCCCTCAGTGACTGCTGGATGATTAAAAGACCAGGCTATTCCATGCCTAGACTTTGGGCACTGACCCCAAATGCAGGACTCCATCTACCACACTGCATCCAGAGCTCATGCTGCAAGACCCTGCTCAGAGGCTGCCTCCTCCAGGAGGCCTGCCATGCTCTCATCTCCTCTGGCTGTTCCTCTTACAGAATAGATTATCTCCACATTTATCATCTGTCCCAGAGTGGGAGCAACATGGAGGCTGGAACTGTGTCCTGGTCATCTCCAAATCTCCCAGAGCCTGGCAGAGGCTGACATTAGGGATGGGGCTATAAATTGGGCACGGTAGGGGAGCTTTCAGCAAAAGCTCCTGGCTACTTGACTCGATGTGTGACCATCGTCATTGGTTATTTTGACAAAAGTAAAACTTTTAATAAACCACACATAACTTTTTTTTTTTTTCTTTTTTTGAGACAGAGTTTCGCTCTTGTTACCCAGGCTGGAATGCAATGGCACAATCTCGGCTCACCGCAACCTCCACCTCCTGGGTTGAAGCAATTCTCCTGCCTCAGCCTCCCGAGTAGCTGGGACTACAGGCATGCGCCACTATGCCCAGCTAATTTTTGTATTTTTAGTAGAGACAGGGTTTCACCATGTTGACCAGGATGGTCTCGATCTCTTGACCTCGTGATCCACCCGCCTCGGCCTCCCAAAGTGCTGGGATTATAGGCATGAGCCACCACACCCGGCCATGTAACTTTTAAGTAGACCCGAATAGAAAGAATAATTGGAAATGGATGAACATCAAGTTTAATGAAGTGTTTGAAACAATTTATAAAGCAATAGTAATCGAACAGTATGGTATAGGAACATGCGTAAGAAACACATGGAAAGATGTCCAAAAAACCTTTGAATGGTCACCATTTATCAAATGCTGGTGAGAACAGAGCCACCACAAGGCCCCGGCCGCCATCTGCTTCATTCCCTGATATGTGCAGTAGGCAACCAATAAATATTTGGTGACTGAATATTCCTGGCACTGAGCAAAATGCTTTACATAAAAGACCTCATTTAATCCTCACAATGACCCAATGAAGAAAGTATCCTTTTCCCTGCTAAGACCAAGGAAACCGGTGGAGAGCGGGTAAGCAGGGGTCCAAGATCACACAGCTGGGGAGAGATGGGATTTAGAAGTCCCTTGTTGGATTGCTTCTGCTTGGTCTGCCCCACTAGCTGCAAGTGCATTCATAGCAGGGACCAGTGCTTTTCTAGATCCTACTGTATCAGCAATAGTCTGCCTGGGGCCTGCGTGTAACAGGCGCTTGGTAAGTGTGTTAGAGATTCAGGAGAAAGAGGAATTATCCACAGAGAGCAGTGGGAATGGCGCTGGAGAGGTAGGGCAAGGGGGCCTGGTCTCCAATACGAGTATGTTAGGGGCAGACGAGGGGGAGGGCAGTGGGGTCCCATGAGGTCATCAGAGACTGTCTTATTCATTCACTCCTTTATTCAACCAGTGTCTAAGAAAGAGCTGCCACGTGCTGGAGTAAAGCTTGCTTCTGGCTTTCAAAGGGCACTTGAGAAGTTGGCAGAGGTTCCCGAGGCAGGGTCTGGGTCCCCTCGGTTCAGTTACCCCTGGGCACCTTGCATGGTGCCCTGGAGCCTGCTGGGCTCAGGACCAGCTGCCAAGCAGCCATGAGCAGAGGCCCTGAGGAGGCGAGGAGGCCTGTTCTCTGCCCACCTCTGCCAGGGTTCCACCACACTGGAACCATTGGAGGGAACAGAGGAGTAGTTGGGGGACACTGAGGGTTCTAAGGCTCCCCCTGGCTCAGCTGCTGGGGCTCTGGGGCCTGGGGCTTATCCCCTCAGTCCCTACTCATTTGGGACCCTTTCTGGATAGATGAACTTGGAAGCCAAGGGGAGAGGTCACAAAGTCACCTCTGCCCTCAGACACAGCAGGGCTATCTCCTCCACATGTGCACAGACAAGATCAAAAACACCCACATCTACACCCACTGCAGTGCATACACTGAGTGTGAACAAAGGCATATGATGCACACCATGTGCACAGCGTGGGCAGCACACACATACACCACAAGCCCACATTTGTGTGGACCCATGTCATATAAGCACAGCCTTCAACACGGAAGCGTTCAACTCACCCATGTACCACGTCCATGGATAACACAAACCAATGCACACACAGCACAAGCGTGAGTGTGCACATATCACAGACCCTTCTACAACTGGGTACACAATAACCCCAGCAGGCGCACAGAAGAAAGCAGGGTGTGTACATATGTGTATAAATATGCCGTGCATCTGCAGCCACTTAAATGTAACTCACATCGATGTGAACACAAACACTGCGTGTGCATAGAAAGACATACGAAGCAAAGATGCACATGAACTTAAATTCAACGCATATTTCACAATTTATCAGTTTCTTAGTCAAAAGTCTTTTTTCACACCACACAGCCTCCCCTATCCTTTAAAATGTGAGAAAAAAAACGTAGGGAGAAACAACAGCTTAAGAATTTCCATGAACGCCAGGAGAACATCCTCTTACCAGTGACTGGAATAGATTAATTTTCCCCATTTCATATTCTAATTATAATTCCTTTTCCCATTGCCATCTTCAGTCCTCATTACAGCTGGAAGATTGTTCTGCAAAAGCCAGGCCTTCATCTTCTCTTCCCAAGAGTTTTGTCATGGAAATGAGTTTTGGAATCTGAAAGAACCCACATTTTTGCAAATATCGAATGTGTAGGGATAACCCTTTCATGACGGCCACCAGAGACACAGCTTACAGGGGCTTCTAAGGAGTCTATCTCTCCCCTACCTCTCCTTTCCCTGTGTGGTCCCCTCAGGGAAAAGAGTTCCTAGGCCCCTATTCCAACAGCCGCCCCACAACCTAAGCTACACCATGTTCCCCCAAAGGATTTTTTTTTTTTTCAGGAAACTTAGCAAATCGGCAGCCAATGCGAAGAGCTCTGATCTCAGAGAGTCAGATCCCAGGTCCATCTGTGCCTCCTTGGGCAAACTGCTGAACTGCTTTAAGCCTCAGTTTTCTCATTCTTATGACCACAGAGTTACTGATTCATGACAGGTATAAATAAAATATTTGTGGGGTGAACAGATGTGATAAGTGGGTAGATGAATGGACGGAAAGGAGGAATGATGTAAAGGACGGGATGGATGGACAGATGGGTGGATGAATGGATGGGTGGATAAATGACGGATAGATGAGTGATGGAGAGATGGGTGATGGATGAGTGGTAGATAGATGGGTGATAGGTGATAGATGATCGGTGAATTAACAGACAGGTGAGGGATTGTACAAATTAACACTGTCCAACAGAAATATAATAAAAGTTACAAATGTGACCCACATATATAATTTTACATTTTCTAGTAGCTACAGATTTTTTATGGAGTACGTGAGCTGTTTCAACACCGGCATGCAATGTTGCCATGTGTAATAATCACATAATGGAGAATGGGGTATCCATCCCCTCAAGCATTGATTCCTTGTGTTACCGACAATTCGCTTATACTCTTTTCGTTATTTTTAAGTGTAGTAGCCACAGTTCTAAAATATTAACAATAAAATTAATTTTAATGATATATTTTAACTCAAAATATTCATACCATGATTTCAACATGTAATATAAAATGATTATTAATGAATGGTTTATTAATGAGATGGAGGAATGGAGGGAGGGGTGAACAGATGTGTGGATGGGATGGCTGGGATGAGAGGCAGCAGTGGATACATGGACGGATGAAATGGGATGGCTGTGTGTGAACAAACAAGTGCATGGGAAGGGTATTGAGATGGTGGATGAGATGAACAGATGGGTGGGAGGGTGCTGGGGACGCATGGATAAGTGCCTGGATGTGTGGGTTCCTAGGTGGGTCCAATGGGTTGAGTGGACAGGCGGGCAGACATGTGGGTCTGGCATTTCCTTGTCACTCGATTCACACTTTCTCTGGACAATGTCACGGCTACTCATGGTTGCAACATCACCCATTCTCAAATCCTCATCTTCAGCCAAATCACCTCCAGATTCTAAGATATAGTTTTCTCCCCGGCTGTCTCCCCCATTTGCCCATAAGCACCTCAAATTCAACACCTCTAAGCACGGAACTCATAACATGTACATGAACTTGCTGTTTCTCCAGCACTCCCTGTCATAACAGAAACGGTCACCTTCCACACAGTCTCACAGTCAGTACCCCTGGGGTGACTCTGGTCTCCCCACCAGCTACATCCCTCTGATTCAATCACGTGCAACAGCCTATTGCTCAGCCTCCCTAAGAGTACACTGAGTGTGAACACAAAGGTATACGATGCATGCAGTATGCACAGCGTGGGGGCACACACAGGCACCACAAACCCATGCTAGTGTGGACACACATCCCACAATCCACCTTACACCTTGGCTATCACTAGCGATCTCTGGGCAACCACTTTACTCCTCAGATCCAAACCCTGCAGTGACTCCACGACACTTAGCCTGTATCCAGGACCCTCCATGACAGCCCTGAGTCTCAGCTCCTGTGGGGTCCTCAGCATAAAGGGAGTCTCCAGTACCCCCATTTTTTTTTTTTGAGATGGAGTTTTGCTCTGTCATCCCGGCTGGAGTGAAGTGGCATGATCTCGGTTCACTGCAGCCTCCACCTCCCAGTTTCAAGCAATTCTCCTGCCTCAGCCTCCTGAGTAGCTGGGATTACAGGCGTGCACCACCACACCTGGCTAATTTCATATTTTTAGTAGAGATAGGGTTTCACATGTTGGCCAGGCTGGTCTCGAACTCCTGCTCTCGAGTGATCCACCTGCCTCGGCCTCCCAAAGTGCTGGGCTTACAGGCGTGAGCCACTGTGCTCAGCAAGTGCCCCTACTCTTACACATCGATCCAGCACCAGCCTGGAGCACTCTCCCTTTCTCTATCTACTGAAATCCACCTCTTCTAGGCCTTTATTTCTGGCTACAACCCCAACCTTAACTGGCTTTTATAAACCCATATTCTTGGACCTAACCAAAAGCTTTCATCTAAAATCAACTTTGGACTTCATTCAACTCCTACGTGCAGTATAACATACTGGGTGACAGCACTGATCTGGCTACTGATTCCACTACTTACGAGCTCAGTGACCTTGGCTTTAACTTCACTCTGCCTCCGTTTCCTCAACTACAAAACAACAATTATGGCAACTACATTCCTACCTCATAAGGTTCTTGGTATCTGCTATCAGATATCAGCTATGAGTTAACATTATTAGGCATTATGTTACAGATATTAACAATTTTTGACAGGTGCTTAATAAATGTTACCTATTATCATTGTTATATATCAACTCCTATCCCCTTATCAGCCCCCATCTCCCTCAGTCTAGCAGACGACCTTGTCTCCTCCATCACTGAAGAATTGAGGCCATCAGATACTCCCTCAATTCTCCCAAGCTTCCCTACGTTATTTATATCATGCTCATCATGCTCATCTCAACTTCCTTTCCTTTAGTCTGAAAGAGTGTCTCCCTCCTGCTCAAGGTCAGCCTCTTCACCTTGACCTTGTCCCCTCCCATGTCTTCCGCCCATTCGCTCCCACTCTTGGTCCTGGGTCTAAGATCTCACTCAAACATGCTCAGGCAAAAAGAGAGCAGGCAGTGCCTTTGTTGTATCATGCTCTGGGCACCTATCATGTGCTGAGGAATATGCTCCCAGCCACTGGGGATCTCCAAGTGAATTGTGCCACTGCCCCTTGGGAAACCTACACAAATAGATCATCACAAAGGCACTGAAAAGAGATCAAAGCAAAATGACTTGGAGGCAACAGTCACTGTTCATTGAACGATGTCTTGTGAATGCTTGCTGTGTGCCAGACAGCATGCTGGGTACCAGGTGTGCCAGAATGACGACACAGCCCCTGACTTCCTCTAGTCCTTGGGAGAAGATGACAGCTACAGAGGGAGAACAAAACCTTCCTAGTCCCCAAATCTACAAAGGAAAAGACATTCTTTGACCTCAGTCCCAAGCTGCAAACAATTAACCCCCAAACCAGCTTAAAGCTCATCTTCATTGGTCATGGAGAGCTTTACAGCCCACCTCTGAAAGTCAAACAATCAATAACAGTCTTATTCCCAATAGCCACGTGTTCACCACAGAGACAGCCAGCCAATCTCAGAACCTCCTGCTCTGAAAGTTCTCCTATCCCAGAACTCTATGCTTCCCCGATCTCTCCAAAGATCAGCTATTGCTTGATTTGGGGAGACTACCTTTGCAAAGTTTGTCAATGAATTCAGCTTCTTGCTTCCGATATTGAATGATGCCCTCTTCTTTGACATATGTGACAAGGGCCAGGATAAGGTTGGCCAAGTGGAGCAGAAGCAAGGCAGAGGGTCTTTCAAGAGAAGCATCCGGAAAAAGTGACTTGGAGGCTCCATGATGTAGGAAGCCCAGGAGGTGACCCAGCAAGGAGCAGGGAATATGACATCCAAAGCTGCTGTGAGCACTGGCCAAAGAGCACCTACTGTATACCAGCCCTTGACCCAGAGCTGTGCCCAGCCATCTCATTGGAACCCCCTAGAAATCCCAAGGCTGCCATGAGCAGCCCCACTGTTGCAATGAGCAAGGTGAGGCTCAGAGTGGTCGAGAGCCTGCCCAAAGCCACCCAGGAAGTCCAAACTTGGCCTTGACCCCAGGTACCAAAGCAGTGGTTGTTCTGTAGAAGCTGTTGCTCCCCCAGTCTACACAGAGACATAGATCAAAGAGCAGGGATGCACAGCCCTCAGCCTAGTCAGTCGCAAGCACTGAGAGATGCGTCTCACCAAGATCTAAAGAGGAAACAATCAAAGCAGCATACACTGCTCCCACCTGCCCCCACATCGGGCTGTGAGAATGCTCATTCTGCACAGATAAGACACGTCTCTGAAGAGAGAGGCAGCTGCAACCTAGGTCCTGCCGAGAGTGCGGTTTTACGTGGAAGTGTCACGGGGAAAATACACATGGGGGTCAGGAAGATGCTGGGGGAGGGGTCCAGGCAGAGAGGCCAGTACAGATGGAAGAGGAACAGGGATACAGCATGGCTTGGGAAGCCTCAGTCTCAGCCTGACCTGGGCCCTGTACATGAACTCCAGGCCCATCACCACTTGGAGAAACAAGATAGCACAGTGGATACAAACACAGGCCCTGGTCCGGGTGCCAGGGTTCAAATCCTGGGCTTGTTGCTTTCAAGCTGTTGGGTTTTTTTTTAAAAACTACATTACCGTGTCTCAGTTTTCTCATCTGGAAAATGGGTATGACTGTCATTTGGATTACATAAATTAACATACGGAAAGTGCTTAGAACATTGCCTATCTAGAGAAGGCACTCAATCACTGTTAGCTAGTTCTTATTTTATTATTGAATCCTCATAAGAAAGCTGCCAGTTGCTGTAACTACCTCTCTTCTGTAGATGAAGAAACTGAGTGGGGCTTTGTGTGAATCTCTAAGGTCTTCATCACGGAGAAGACCCTTGATGCCTGTGCCCACTGTATGTAATTTGAAATACAATTTGCAAATTAAAGTCATTGTAAGAAAGTCCAACTGTGAGGGCCAATTTTTCCCAACAATGACTTTCATGCTTTGTTCCCAAAATAGCAGATATTAATCTTTCTGCAAAAATGTTTTTCTCCTGATTGGTGCGTCTGCTTTGCCAGGCACAATGCACATTTGTATTCTGCCTGGTGATAAATCCAGATAAAATCCTCCCCTACACTGGAGGCCCAGAAAGTGTCGGGGATCTGCCTAAGGCCACACAGCCAGGACATGCCGGAGCTTGGTCTCAAGTCCAGGCTGCTGGTTCCCAAGAGTACGCCCTGGCTTCCCACTCCCACTGCGTCCAAGCCACGTGAACCAGAGAAGGTGACCTCATGATTATGGACCTGGGGCCTTAAGTATCAGAGGCAGGGCCAACGCCTTGGGCATAGCCTGCCACAGGAGCTGGGAGTGTGCCTTGTAAGTGAGCCCAGTGCGGTGGGCCCCTGCAGGACCCTTGTCCCCACCACCAACAACCGTTGGCTCGGATGGCGCCACCTGCTTCAGTCAATGAAAGACATCGAAGTGTATATGTGCCACATTTTCTCTATCCAGTCTGTCTTTGATGGGCATTTGGGTTGGTTCCAAGTCTTTGCTATTGTGAACAGTGCTCCAAGAAACATACGTGTGCATATGTCTTTATGGTTGAATGTTTTATAATCCTTTGGCTATATACCCAGTAATGGGATTGCTGGGTCAAATGATATTTCTAGTTCTAGATCTACGTGGCACCTATACACCATGGAATACTATGCAGCCATAAAAAAGGATGAGTTCATGTCCTTTGCAGGGACATGGATGAAGCTGGAAACCATCATTCTCAGCAAACTGACACAAGAACAGAAAACCAAACACCGCATGTTCTCATTCATAAGTGGGTGTTGAACAATGAGAACACATGGACACAGGGAGGGGAACATTACACACCAGGGCCTGTTGGGGGGTGGGGGGGCTAGGAGAGAGATAGCAGGGGGGGGGGGGATTAGGAGATAACATTAGGAGAAATACCTAATGTAGATGATGGGGGGATAGATGCAGCAAGCCACCATGGCACGTGTATCACTACGTAACAAAACTGCACATTCTGCCCATGTACCCCAGAATTTAAAGTATAATCGTGGGGGAAAAAAAAGACAGACATGGAGGGGTAGGGTGAAAATGGCAGTAGTCACTACAGCACTGCAGATGAGGGCTGCCAGGCACCCGGACCCCTCTGGGAGGTGGGAATCACTGCCCCCTCCCTCTTGGCTCTGACTGTGCTCCTTCTAGACCGGCGCCATCCAGAATGACGGCCGCTCACCACACGTGGCTTCTGAGCACTTGAATCATGGCTAGTCCGAAATGAGATGTGGGTCAGTGTGAAGTCCACGCTGAATCTCAGACACTCAGAGCAGCAATGATGACGATGACAATGAAAAGGAGTGCAAAATACCTTGTCAGTAGTTTTATATTGATGACATGTTGGAATAATATTAATATTTTGGATATAGTGGGTTAACTAACATATTAACGTTCATGTCACCTGTTTCTTTTCACTTTTTTTGAATGTGGCTATTAGAAAATTGAAAATCACATATGTGGCCTGCATTGTATTTCTACTGGGTAGTGCTGGTCTAGCCGCTGTCCTAGTCATTATCTGCTCCTAACCCAGAACCCCAGAGACAGAAGAGTTGACATCAGCAATAGCCAAATCCATTTCTCTGTGATAGATATGGGAGAAATGGGCTTTGCAGGGAGAGGGATATGTTGAAGGCAAGAGTCTGGTAACAAGGCATTCACTCATCCAACAAATGTTAACTGAGGCCCTACTGCGTGCTGCTCTGGGTACTGGGAAACAGCAGAGAACAAAACAGAGGGCCACATCCCAGACTAGGGCTCTGCCCTGAAGCCAGTTTGCAGGCTGGGGGTGAGCATGGTGATGACGCAGGAATCTCTCTTCTGGGATCCTGGGGACCCTGGCAGCTGGCCTCAGCACCAGTCCCTCAGCCCCTCACAGATGGCTGGATCACAGCTCTCATAGGCTGTAGGCAGAAACTCCAGCTCCATCATAAGGCAGATCTGCCCCCAGGACCACCAATTAGTCCCATCCCAGTATACTCACCAGCTGCAGCTGCCCAGAGGGCCTGGCCTGATGGGCAGGGCAGCCACCTGGCATAGCATGGCATGGAGGCCTGGCAGTCCTGTGTTTCTTCCTTCCCTGGTACTGCCAATGGCAACTCACACACCGTCTGCATTACCGCAGATTTATGGCAAAAATTATCCTCTCTCTCAGCTCCATTTAAAGCCATTTGGAGCTCTCTCCCATCCCCGATTATAAATCTAATTGCACATTCCAAACAGACAAGCGCTCATTAAGCTTTAATTATGCACATGTTGTTTTCAACAAACATTTTCATTTGGCGCTGTGAGGGGGAACGGTTCAAAGAGGGCTGCAGACACTGCCTGGGGCTGGAGGGAGCGGGGCTGGGAAGGGGGTCGAGGTGTGGTGAGATGAGGCCATCCAAGGGGCAGGGCCAGGGCCTCATCGGATTGGGCTCACAGCTTGGAGGCCTTTCCCTGGGCCCCTGCTGTGGGAGATGCCAACATGCATGCTCCCAGCTGGTCTCACCTGCATTCCCCAAGTCCCTGGAGTCTCATCAAAGCTGAGCCCAGAGACCCCTCCTGTGACAGAGCAGGGGGAAGAGAGGGACCCCCAGTTTCAGCTCAGAAGGATAAAACCCCCAACCAAGAGCCAGTTTCATCAGAGCCTGTGGGCTCGTCCCTGCGGCCACCCACCCGCCACAGTGCAGCCGGAGGCCTCTTCTTCAGCACCGTCTTCCCTTCCCTCATTCATTCACTCATTTATTCCTCAACCATGGACTGAGCATCAGCTGGCTCAGGCAGTGCAGGGGCCGTGGGGACCATGACAGGTAAGGACTCTGCGTGGCTCTTCCCAAGTCACTCTCCATCAGGTCCCATCCCCCCCACTGGGGAAAAGTTTTAATTCTTGGCCACAGCATTCACTTGGGCATCTGCCACCTGCCAGCCCAATGGTCCAGGCTGCATCACACCATCATGTGCCCATCCCCTCTTCTGCCCTTCCAAGCTCCCTGCCCAGACTATACTCTCCTGCACGCCTCGTCCAGGCCTCTGCAGCGGCTGTGTCTCCACCTGAAACTCCCTGCTTTCTCTCTTCCACACTATTCATGTCCATTCAACTCCCATGCTGTCCCCTCCCAGAAGCCACTGCTGATACCCACTCCCGGGCTGGTCTGGCCATCTCTCTGCCATGGAGGCACCCCGTAAAACATGTGACAGACCCTAATACATGCCACAACATCACAACAGCCACATGTCTGACTCCTACGACCAGCCTGTTCACCACATCCCGAAACACCATCACCTTCAAAGATTGAAAAGAAACGCATTGCTCACCATGTGTTCTTGATAAAAGGCCTTCCCCTTTCTAGGCTTCAGTTTCCTCATTTGTACCTGGAAGGGTTGAACAGGTGATGCTCTCTGGCCCCTGGGCCAGTCCATCAGTTTTAAGTTTCATGGTCTGCCCAGGAGCTAGGCCACCTTCTTCCCACCTAAAGAGGAGGAGGACCCTCCAGGAGCCATGGAGGTGACCAAGACACGCCGATGGTGCCCAAATGGTGCATACACAGAGGCTGGGAGACAGGGGTAGTGGAGAACCCAAGGCCACTCCTCAAAAAGCTTCCAAAAATACAACCAAGAGAAATCAGCATGTGCTTTAAAATGGCAATCAGATTCCGTTCAGCGTTCAGCGTCTGGATGGCCACCTGTTGTTTCAGAACAGGTTCCCTGGCACAGACTCTGAGGGTGAAATCTACAGCCAGGAAATGTACTGGGAAGTGCTATAGGGGAGTGGGGGAGCAGGACAGGCCAGAGGGACAAGCCAGGCTGTGATGCAGTCACAACGGAGGCCTCCGCCTGTCCTAAGGGGAGCTCTGGAGCTGGGATGGCCCAGCAGAGGTGCCCCAATTTGATCAGGGAGCTAAGCACCATGTATCCCCACACAGGCTGGCCATCACATCCAGGATGCCCAGGGGGTGAGGGTTGACGAACCTGGCCAAGGCAACAGCCGACACTCTTAAGCAGCTGACAGAGTGTGTGGCTGGATCCGAGGAGGGACCCCGGTGACACACGACAGCATCCACTACAGCTACGATCGTTTATTCATTAGAACAAACTCGTACAACGGTTACATCACACTGAGACAAGCCAGGCACTCTTAACTGAAAGACAAGCATCCACTCCTGTAATCCCAGGAGGTAAGTCACTGAGGCTCCCATTTTACGGATAAGGAGACCAAGGTCAAGGGAGGTTATGTAGCTTGCCCCAGGCCACACAGTTAGGAAGGGGTGGAGTGAGGATTCAAACCCAGGAAGTTCAACTCTAGAGCCTACATTCTAAGAGGAGGCTGTGCTGCTGCCGGGTCTTGCCCTGTTACCTCCCAAAACGTGGCGCTGCCCAGCTCCTGGCTCCCGGCTCTCCCCAGAGGCTGGGCTGCGGTCAGCAGCCTAGAGCCTCAGGTTACCCTGTGCTGCCAATATTTGTACTTGACAATTATCTATCATCCAAGCAGTTGGGAACAAGTCCCAAAACTGATTCTTGCCAAAGACAATTAACTAAAAACCGCATGAGCATACGTCGGGTGGCACTGCGGTGTGGGGGGAACGCGTGCGAGTGAGACAATGCGCAGCAGATGATGTGGAAGATATTTTCTCCCCAGCACTACAAAACAAGCCCTCAATCATGCCACAAAGGGCCTGTATTGTTGGAAGGGAAATATGTCAACCACAGCGTTCGATCGTGGAGCAGTTCAAAAAGAAGAAGAAAAGACATCTTTGAAATTGTAATTTGACCTAGAAAGGTTTTTCTAGGTCATCTGAACTTGGCACTTATGCCTCTAACCCCAAAACCTAACACAGACAAAGTGCCAGGTTCACTTCCTTCTGTCAGTACCAGATAACAGAGGAAATGGTATTTGTAAACACTGCTGATACATTTTTAAGTGCTGTCTCAACGACAGCCTTTGGACTGGGAGCTGGAAGAACGCTGCTGTAACACAGCTCTGGAGGCAGCCAGACCTAGGTTCAAGTCCAGGCTCTGCGCTTAGCTGCTGTGTGGCAGTGGGCAGGGATCTCAGCTCTCGTCCTCAGATTCCTCCCATGGAGAACGGGAATGGGACAGGCAGGGTTTTGCATGCTACCTAGCAGTGTGCAGAGAAAGGCTAGCTCCCCCTTTCATCCCAGCTGCCTTCCCAGGCAGAGAGCCACCCCTCTGTTCTTGACTAGTGAACCCCTCTGACCCAGATCTGGGCTCTCTCCTGGAGACCCAGGAGGGTGGTGGTGGGGCGGGGGGGGCTCTGTCCTAAGTAGGCCTTTTCTCTCCCAGAAAACAGAGAGAAAACTACACTCCAAGGCACACTCCAAGGCAGTTTATTTATCTTAAACTGAGTTTAAGATAAATAATAAGGCGTTGGGGCTGGGAGAGCTTTAACCCTCGCGCTTCTCAAAATCCCACTAGGGAAACCGAGGCCAGATACCCCGCAACCCCGCCCCCGTTAACTGCCACATTGCTGAGTCCCCTGAGCCTGAACCTCCAGAGGCAGCCAGATTTAGCTCAGTTACTGTCAAGGCCCAAGCATCCTGCCTGGCCCAAGCCCTGACCTCAGCGCCTACAATGTACCTGGACACATGCCAGGTACAAAGGGGCACTAGGGACCTAGAGCCAATTCCCAGGGAAGCTCAGATCCATGGGGAAAATGGGTGCCTGCATGGCAACACCCAGGGTGATAAAGCACTAAGGTGGAGAAAGACCAGGTGAGAGCAGTTGGTATGTGCCTGTCGCGAGTGAGCAAAGGCTAGGCAGCCGGGTGTGGGGAAATCTGGTGTGTGTGCTGGGGAAGGGGGAGGAGGGGTGTCTACAAGTCACTGAGGTGGGCTCCAGTACAGAATGGGAGAGAGAAAATCAACACCCACAAAAGAAAACAGGTGTGTGTTTAAAGCAATATTCTTAAAGGAAGAGTAACGGAAGGATGCCCAACCTGACCAGACAGTAAAACATTCCATGAAGCCACAATTAAAGCAGTAACAAAACAAGAATTTTAAATCAATGAAACAGAAGGGAAAAGTACAATGTTAGACCCAACCAGGCATGGAAACATAACAAGACTAAGGAGGGCATTTACTTTATGCAGGTAACATGCGATGTGCTTTACATACGATCTTCTGCTCAGTCTTTGCAGTGATCCTAGGAGGGAGATATCATCATCCTGTTTTACAGAGGAAAAAACAAGCTCAATTTAAGCGACGTGCTCATGGATCACACAGAGAGTGGCAAAGCCAAAACCGTAACTCCGCTAAAGCTCACACTAATAACAGCTACTCTATTTTGTCTCCCCTTTTGCAAACAAAGAGACAAGGCCCAATTATTTAATAAACAGAATGGGACAAGAGGGTTATCCTGTCCCCATTAGGAACATTGAACCAGATACCCACTGCAAGACATCCACCAAAATGCACTCCAAACGGATTAAAGAGTTAAGCATAAAAAGTCATGTTACAGGGAAACAATCAGAAAACAGAACAGAATGTTTATCAGATCTGTGGAGGCAGGATAACGTCCTCAGCCCTCGAAGCAATCACAGAGGAAGAGAGATTGACAGATTCAAATATATATGCATTAATATCTTCTGTGGAAGAAAACATAATAAAATCAAAATGAAAAGGACATCAGGCTAAGAAAATATCAGCACCAACTATAAGACAGTTAATATATACAAGGTAGAAATAGCTCAGTCAAATTAAACAGAAAGCAAGATGCCGACAGACAAAAAGACATGGGATTCAAACAAAAGTCACACAAGAGGCGGTATCTTAAGAAACAAATATGGAAGGGAAAAAAGGGACACCCGATTTAATGGCAAGTAGGGAAATGCACATGAAACAAACTTACTGCAATGCAACTGGGACATTTCACACCACTGCTGACATGGGAAATGGGTTCCAGCTTAATGAAAGACAATATGGCAGCCACTCAGCCAGCGGCAGGGGACAAGGACCTTGGGGCTTAAAACAGTCTGGCTTAAAACGGCCTTTTACTCTGAGTGCTGGGGATGGTATAGTGATAAACAGGACACATAGTCTTTTTTTTTTTTTTTTTGGAGACATATCCTTACTCTTACCCAGGCTGGGATCTCAGCTCACTGCAACCTGTGCCTCCAGGGTTCAAGCAATTCTCCTGCCTCAGCCTCCCAAGTAGCTGGAATTCCAGGCGTGCATCACCACGCCCAGCTAATTTTTGTATTTTTAGTAGAGACCGGGGTTTCATCATGTTGGCCAGGCTGGTCTCGAACTCCTGACCTCCCGTAATCCGCCACCTCAGCCTCCCAAAGTGCTGGGATTGATTACAGGCATGAGCCACTGCACCCGGTGGGCACACAATCTTTGTCCTGGAGCTCATGGTCTAGTGAAGGGGACAGGACAAGAAATCAGGACATGGGTGGGTGATAAGTAGAAAGGAAGCCAGGTTCGTGGGGCCTACACAGGGCCTTGTAAAAAGACTTCAAGGAAGAGGTGGCTTCTAGGTCGATCTACCCACAGCATGCACAGAGCCAGCCAGGCGAGGGCAGAGGCCAGTGGGGACAGCATTCACCAAGGGGAGGGAAGGGCCCACTCATGGAGTAGGAAGGCGGTACGAAATAAGATAGACAGGCAAGCAGGGCCTTATCACAACGGAGCTTCAGGGCCACACTGGAGAGGTGAGACTGAAACCTTGAACGGGAGCTGCCTTCAGAAACTGGCCTCTGGCTTCTGGGTGGAGAATGGGGTGCAGGTGCTAAGATGGAGAAACAGGAGTCTGAGCAGGACTTGGGCAGGGCAGAAACACTGGCTAAAACAATAATAAGTAAAACGGCATGGCAGAGATTCAAAAATGGAAATTCATACCAATGGCTAGAATGAGAGGCAGGTTTGGAGCCAGAATAAAATCACAACAGCCCCAGTGTGTTGTGTAGAATACGGCCTTGAGAGCGTCAGAGATTAGCAAAAATTGCCAAGGGCAAGGGATCACCCAGGAGTCAGAAAGGGGGTGACTCATGCAGTTCGAAAACCCTAATTTCCTCTCCTTGGTCACACACTTCCTTCTGATTTCTTTCTTCTGATGATTCATTAAAAAAAAATTCTCCTTTTAAATTCACATCAGAAACATGTGAGTACCTGGACTCACCCTGCCCCGAGATTTGACCTCTGCCCCTGAACCAGCAAAACCTAATTTAACCCCAGGTGGCTACCAATACGCTGGCTGCCGAGAAACCAGAAGCCAGCCAAGTGGAAACAAGAGGTTTCCAGCTCTGCGATGGCTGCCAGAGGCCCCCACGGGCCGTCCTGTGCCCCAGGAGGGTTTTCAGCAGCAGCTCACATACACAGACCCACAGCTCTCAGCCAGAACTCGTTCTGTTTCAGAATCTGTTCGAATTTCAGAAAAGTAATAAAGTGCAAATTCTGCAAATTCTGCCATTGCTTCAGTGGAGCCTCAGGCAGCACCTGCAGTGGAACATATGAATATTCACACAAGTCGGGTAAGTACAGATTACAAAGAGCCTCATGTCAGCTCAGGTCAGATTGTGGGGCCAAACAAGTTTGCAGCATATTGACAAAACAACTTTTCATTGCGGGGCTTTTTGGATTGCAGATAAGGCAGTTTCAAGCTGAATCAAGCACCAGGACTCATGTGCGAGGAGACTGTCCCTCTGCATGCCCATTTTACAGAGGAGGAAACTGAGGCTCAGAAAGTTAAAGGAAACTGATCAGTCTCATAGCTGTTACGTGGCTGAGCTGGGATCCAAACCCAGGTCTGACGTCCTTGCCTAGACCCTTGTGGATCCTCCTGGAGGCTGAAATTGCAGGCAGAGCGTTTAACGTTACAGGGAATGTGGCCAGCACAGGGAGTGGTTCAAATCCAGGTGCAACAGGTATGGGGCTGGTCAGGTGCCCAGAAAAACCACTGGCACTCCTCCTCAGTTGGCCCCTGCAGGGCGTCTGTCCTGAGGCAGGTCCAGCAGCATCCAGCCACCCTCAAAGGTCCAGAGCTCTCTGCATCCTCTGCACCCGGGACCCATCCTTCATCCTTCTGCAGAGGCTCGCTGGGTGACCCCTTCATGCCAGGTCCCATCCTGGGGGCAAGGACACACGAAGAGCAAGGTAGACACAGTCCCAGCCCCTGCAAGCCTCAGAGTCCACCACAGGAGGCAGGCAACAAACAAGCAAACACACAAACGTGGTCACATGTGCTAAGTGCTGTGCAGCAAACACAGGAAGTGCGGAGACAGAGGGTCTCTCTGCAGAGGCAGCAATTTAACTGAGGGAGCCCTGAAGGGAGAGACGGAGGCTGTCAGGCAATAAGTAGTGGGTGGGAGCCTTTAAGGCAAAGGGAGAAGCCATGCAAAGTCCCTGAGGTCCGAGAGTAGGCGCTCTCACATGCAGGGGGAAAAACGCACCGGACACAATAGGCAGAGGGGTGGTGCAGGGACATGATGTGGGGTCCTAGGGCACTCAGATTTTATCCCAAATGGGAAGCCCTTGGGGAGATCTTGTAGGGGAGCAACATGCTTTAATTTATAGTTTAAAAGATGACTCAGCTAGCCATGTGGAAGATGGATTCCATGAGGTTCCATTCCTCGAGTCTCAGTTTTCTCATCTATAAAATGGGAGCATGAGAAATCCTATGAAAAGCATAGCTCAGGAGTATCTGGCATAGAGTTGACTTCCGGAAGATAGGACGACAAAGACAGTCTTCTAACCTAGTCACAAACCAGGAGAACCCAGTCATGAGTCATCCATATTCACTCCCCTGCTCAAAACCCTTCTAAGGCCCCCCTCTGTCCTCAAAACGAAGATCCACCTCTTTTTCTCGGTCCCAAGGTCCTGGTTGACCTGGTCCCTGCTGATTTCTCCAGCCCCATCCCTCACCCTCCCACCGTCTCCCATGAGGCCTCTACTCTCCCACCAACTGAGCCACTCATGGCTTGTTCCAGGGTCCTTCGCCTAGAGACAAGTTCTTTACATTGAGCTTGCCAGCAGCCTGCCCTACGTTCCTACGGCATGGATGCACACCAACCCCGATCAGCCCGAGCAATGAGAGGCTCTAAGAGTAGCTGAGGGTGTGTGTGTGTGTGCATGTTGGCGCATGGGGGCTGGGAGTGGAAGGACTGTTAAGAGACACCCCTGCCTATGCATGAACATGATGACAGACAGGTACAAGGGGCACCACAAGAAACAAGAGGGAGGGGTTGGTTCTGTCTGAGCAGACAGGTGGCTTCTATGCAGTGGGTTTCAAATGATTTTCTATTGAAGGCGATATGTTAGTTTCCCAGGGCTGCTGCCACAAATCACCATAAACAGGTGGCTGAAAAACAACACAAACTATTCCCTTACAGTTCTGGAAAACCAGAAGTCTGAAATCAGTCTCACTGGGCTAAAACCAAGGTGCCATCAGGGCTGGCTGCTCTGGAGGCTCTAGGAGAAAACCCATTTCCTTGCCGTTCCCAGCGTCTAGTGGTTGCTTATGTTCCTTGGCTTGTGGCCCCTTCCCCCATCTTCACGGCACATCTCTTCAGCCTCTGCTGCCATCCTCACATCGCCTTCTCCTGATTCTGTACCCCCTCCTCATTATAAGGACCATTGTGATTCTACAGGGCCCACCCAGACAACCCAGGATACTTGCCCCCTCCCCAAACCCTTAACCACATTAGCAAAGCCCCATTTGCCATTTAAGGTCACATGCACGGGTTTCAAAGATTAGGACCTGGCTATATTTAGGGGTCATTATCCAACCACCCACAGTGAGTCCCATGAGAGTACTGACGAAATGTGTCTCAGTTTCTCTCTATGTCTGGAGAGGGCAGAGAATGAAGTGCATGCTGCGGTCAGCTTTACTACTGCTCGCCAGTATCTGGCTCTCCTCTCCTCCCTGGCACAGATGCTACACCTCGGCTCCGCCTGCCATTTATGGGTACCGTGTGTCTAGATTAGGCCATTTGAGTTATGAGCAGAAACAACATGGGTCTCCTCTGGGTGGAAGTACAGAAAAGCCAGCTTGAGATCTGCAGGCTCGCTCTAGAGGACCAGCAAGGTTCCGGATGCTCAAGCCCTGACCATCCCACAGCCCTGTGATCCATGGAGCAGAGCCCAACCCCTACTTCTCTGCCGACTGTCATGGAACGAGTAGTAAGAGCAAAAATAAGCCTTCCTCGTGATAAACAACTGAGATCTAGGGGGCTGTTACTGCAGCATAACCCTAACATGCTCTGTTAAATTTAGGCCAGGTATAATCCCAGAACTTCGGAAGGCCAGGGCAAGAAGACAGCTGGAGACCAGGAGTCTGGCACCAGCCAAAGAACCATAGCATGTCTCATATATATATATATATATATATATATATATATATATATATATATATATACACACACACATACTTTTTTTTTTAAATTAGCCAGGCATTGTGGTGTGCACCTGTAGTCCTAGCTACTCATGAGGCTAAGATGGGAGGATTGTTTGAGCCCAGGAGTTTAATGCTGCAGAGCTATGATCATGCCACTGCACTCCAGCCTGGGTGACAGAGCAAGACCCTTTCTCTGGAAAAAAAAAAAAACCATAATAATGAGTTTAATAGCAATGATCATTCGCTGATCACCTATTTTGAGCCAGGCACTTTGCCTACATTGAGTGTAACCCTCATAATCACCACCCAAGCAAGGTCAGCAACATCTGCTCTATTTTAAAGACAGAAAACTCAAATACAGAGAGGTGGAGGTGAAGGCTATGTACCTAGGAAGTGGTGGAGCCGGAATTCAAATCTACAGCAATGTGGTTCCAAAGCCAAACTCTTAACTACCGCCACGGTCCTCCTGAAAGGAACACAGGCTTCCAGACCCTTCTCTGGCCTCAGGCAGCTGTCACCCAGAACTTCAGCAGCAGCTTCTGGCCAGTGCACGTGAATCCTGAGGCCAAAATCCTTAATGACAATGTGAGCTCATCCCTGGGTCCTGGAGCCCTGAAACAAATCCCCCTCACCCCAAAATCTAGTCTGAACTGATTGCTGGGCTGGTTCTTATTCATGCACTCATGCCTCCATATGTCAAAAGAATGCCTGCTGTGCATCCTCTTTGTGCCAGGCACTATTCTGGGCCCCTGGGAGACAGCAAAGACCCCTGGAGACAGAACAATACACATAATCAATAAGTGACTTACATGGTATGTGGAAAGAACAGAGTTGAGCAGGTGAGGGGTATTGGGGACGCGGAGATGGAGGGTATGCAAGTTTAAACAGAGCGGTCAAGGTGGGCCTCATTGAGGAGGTGATAGTGGAGCAAAGACTGGAAGGAGGCGCGGGAATGGGCCAGGCAGATGTGCTGGGGAGAGCATGTACAGACCCTGAGATGGGGGTCACCGGCAGGTGTGACCCGGTCAGCAAAGAGACCAGTAAAGACAGGCAGAGCAAGCAGGGGGGAGGGGAGGAGGGGAGGGGAGGCCAGAGAGGCAACTAGGGATGGAGTGTGCCCCGCAGATGGCACTGAGATTACCCCTCCCCAGAGAGAGGAAGCCAGCACTTTTTCCACTGCCTTATCTGATGCTGTGGTCAGGGAGCCAGCGAGGGCAGGCGTGAGGGCTGCATAGCTAGGCACATCCGAGAAACCTCAGCGGGGCCTCAGAGCAGCTGACATCCGCTTGGCCTGCGGCTTCTTCCTGTGGCTTCTGCATCTCAGGTTGCCCCGATGGCTGCTATTTTTGCCCTTGTTTGGGGTTCTGTGGTGGGCTCCTCTGTGCATTGTTGAGTTTGCTCTGCTCAGAGCAAAAGTGAGGGGTTACTTAAACATTCCAGATGTCTTTGGGAACACTTACTATCCCAAAAAAGTGGGAAAGAGCACGACATTTGTTATGCATGTCATCTTGTCAATCCTCATGACCCTCCAAGCTTGGAGAGGCTAGGTGGCTTGTTCAAAGTCACACAGACAAATCAAACCACAGTCTGAGGATCCTACTGCAGTCTGTCTACGTCTGCAGGCCCTTAATTTGCAGGGAGGTCTTTGCATTTACTGCCTAAATTAATTTTTCTGTGCTGTCTGGCCTTGCAGCCCGTGTGAGAAACATACATCATCGTGGGTGATGTCCTCCCAGAGTACCACAGCACTGATGGGGAGGACAATGACAGAAGTGGGCACAGGGAAGGGGCTCCTGGCTCAGACAGTTGCAGGTGGACTGAGGGGGCAATCAGAGAAGGCTTCTGGAAAGCCTTGGATGTCGTGACCACACCTGTAAGAAAAAACAGGAGTCCAAAGGGTAAAAGAAACATTCTGGACAAAGGGGTCTGAGTGTAAAATTAAGAGGCACAATAGCTTGGTGAGTGGGAAAGGGGATTGAGGAGGGAGCGGGACAGTGATTCTGCAGGAGTTAGAAGCTAGCTTGCGGACTGCAAAGTGAGATCTAACAGGTGCCCAGCCCCCCAAGTGGGCTTATTAAAGGCATCAGCACAGATCCAGCTGATTACAAAAGACATCAACCAAAGGCTCTAAGCAGGGAGGGCTGCACGCATCAGGTGGTTCTCAGAGATCCCACTGGCTGCTGCCGGGAGAGCAGACTAAGGGGGACGGGTGGAGGCAGGGAGGCCTGGGAGGAGGCTCCTGCAGTCACCCGGGTGATAGGTAATAGTGAAGCCGGGGGACGTCATTGCACCCTGAAGGTGCAGCCAGCATGTGCAGGTGGGTGAGATGCAGGGAGTAAGGCAGAGAGAGGGGTCAAAGGTGATCCCACATCTGTGGCCTAAGCCGAGGAGTGGACAGTCATCTATACAAAGCGGGCACAAAGTAGAAGGGGCATATTGGGGTGGAGGGGGTGTGAATTGAGAAAAGGGCCATTAAGAGTAACTGTCTCCTTCCAGATGAGCCCCCTGGGGTAAGGATGTGCAAATCAAAGCTGCCTTTCTCCACCAGCGCCCCCATGACTAGGGGGCTGCTGCTCCCATGTCCTCAATTGCTCTTCACAGCAAGGAAGACCTAGGGAGGTTAAGTGAGCTGCCTGGAGCCTCACAGCTAGAAGTCAAGAGAGCAAAGGCTACAAATCCAAGTCCACCGAATTCCTTCTCCAGGCTCATCTCAGCCCCCAACACCAGGAGGTCCCCAGGCCCTCCCTGGAAAACGGCTCCCAGGCCCAGGAGAAGCTGGAGCATTCACTCCCCATCTCCCCATCTATGATATTTCAGGACTCATTCTGCAACTGTCCAGATGTGTGAACATCTACCAGGCCCCTGGCTAGACGGAGACGGTGGCTCCTGGGCAGCCCTGGGCCTCCCAGTGGGTGGCAGAGAGGCTGCCCCAACAGGGCCCCAGCTGTCTCTGCGGGAAACCTGCCTCCCTGCCCCTGCTCCCAATTTCATTAATTACCGGGTTGTTCATGCACAAGGCAAGCAAGAGAGAAAGTCATCAGGGATGTCGCCGGCCGAGGAAAGGAGATTCATTTCAAACATGAAGCTCATCCTGCTCTGCAGGCTCTCACACCCAATTTCCAACGCAGAGGAGGAGTAGGGGTTGAGTCTATCAGCCTGGATTCTTCTTCCAAGGGAATCAGGGGTCCAAAGAAGATGAAGAACTGGCCCGAGATCACACAGCAATTACTAATGGCAGGAAAAGCCCTGCAACTCAGGCCTCCTACTTCTGCGCACCTTCATCCTTCCCAAAAAGAGTCGGTAGGTGCCTGCTGTGTTTTGGCCCCTGCAGGCCAGCAGACACCCTGATTTCAGGCAAAGGCTCTCCAGGGCCTCTTCCCTCCCCAGGAGAACACACTGTTATTTACTAAGCACCAGCAATGTGCTTTATACATTTTATCCCACTTAGTCCTCCTAATCATCAGTCATTTTATAGGCATGGAAACTCTGGCTCAGAGGTTGCTGTGCTGAGGTCACACAGCAAGCAACAGAGCCATGACTTAAAACAGGGTCTTAAAGCTGGGTTCAGCTTCTGTTCTCCAGGCAGGGAGCATGTGTGGGGGTGCAATTCTCAGCCACTCTCTCCCTTCCAAGACTCCTTTCCTTCCAGTGCCCTCCTTTCCAGCCAGGTGCTCTCGGCAAACAGGTGGTCAGGGAGCCGTCTGAACACTGGCTTACTGGCTGGCCGTAAGTAAGGGGCCCTGCCAACTCAGTCCTCATGAGTGGTCTTCAGTAAGTTGTTTGGGAAGTTAACACTAAAAGGATCAGTTCCGTTTCAAGATGGCCAGTTGGTTCCTGTCATGAACTCCCCTCCCAATCAAGAACCCATGGAAGTGACCAGAGACACAAAGAATTCCCATCAGCCAGGGCTGTGAAACAGACGTGGCCCTGCCTTTAAGCTCCTCAGATGGATTCCAGAGCCTCTGACTCCAAGCACAAGAAGAGAGCTCCCTGGGTCATACACACAGATGCACAAAAACACATGCCCCTGTGAGCCACGCCCTCCTCATGAGCTGAGTTGATGTCCTGGGTCATTTGTTCATTCATTCGTGCCTGGTGAATGACGTCCTTCCACCATACCAGGAAAAGTGTTATGCAGTGTGCATGTGCACATGTGCATGTGTGTGTACCTATACACATGAACACACGTAAATGCTTATACACACTGTCATGACAACACAAGAAAGTAGGCATCAGTGTCCGCATTTTATGAAGAGACTGAGACATGGAAAGCTCAAAGAGCTGGTTTGCTCACAGATTGTATTTGTGGCTGAGCTGAGATTAGTGAGCAGTACCTAACCCAGACCCCAGTACACAGTAGGTGCTCAATAGCTATGTTCTGTGGCCAGCTGGCTCCTCAGCCTTCCCTTGCAGACTTGGGCCCACTGCCTCCTGCAGGCTTTCAGGCCGCGTGAAGAAGGTGGAAAGCATCACAGGAGGCACAGAAGCTGGTGTTTCCTGGTCTCTCCCAGCTCACCCAGGATGTTCCAAATGACGGAAAGCGGACCTGAGGGAGAGGCTTCTGTTGCCGAGACCCACATGCAGGAAACCAGATTTCAACAATGGCTGTGATAAATCAGAGCACCAGAAGAGGTCGGGCCTCCTGGTCTACTGGGTGCAGCACCATCAACAGCAACAAGCCCCACCCCCAACGCAGCCAATTCCCATCGCCAAGATAGCCTCCCAGGCACAGCTGAGATGGCCACTCACGTTAGGTTTCTGCATTTGAAATCTCTGCTCCCTATTCAGGGCATGTGTGTCCCCTTAAGTCTGTGACTAGGTCCTTTCTCATTTGTTGCTTGCCTTTCTTCTACGAAAGTATGGTGTGTGGAGATCCCAACTGGTTATTTTTCAATGTCCTTACTTAACAAAAGGAAAGGTTGGCATTCACCAAATCTGGGGAGGAATTTTTATTGATTCCTCAAACTCCAAAATCCAGTGGAAGAGGCAGCTCGGGTGTTCCTGATAACGTCCTCAGCTGCTCCTCACCCCTCTTGCCTTCTTGGAAGGCCCCTCTCCCTCTTCAGCCCAGGTATATTCTGGGCTCCTCCCAAGCCATGGGCCATCCCCATCACTGCTCCCACTGTTTCCAGTCTGAATCAGCCAGATCCCCAACCCACACCTGGCCAGCACACCTGGCCAGGCCCACTGCAGTGTGTGCTGAATGAATGAATGAACATTTCCTGGGCGCCAGACCACAGCCTGACCCTGCTCTCCAGAAGCCAACCCTAACCGCCTCCAGAATTCCTTTCCAAAAAGGAGCTGCCAACTGCAGGCCTCCTGGCCCCTCTAAAGCATCTTCATTCCAGAATGTGACAGGTACCAGTCCAAGTCCCTGCCTGCCGTGACCCAGACATCACCTGTCTTCAGCGCGCAGGGACGGCCTGACCACCTCCACCCCAGGGGGTGGCGGGCACCCGCTGCTTACCTTCTGCGGAAACACACCTGCAATGCACCAGTGTCTTGCAAGTAGAAGGAGCCCGAGTCTCATTCCACAGAAGCCCAGGCAGCGAGAGAACGCGCCCGCGACAGCCTCTGTGCGAGTCTGCTGCATAATCAGCAGAGAAAGAGAAAAAATGCCAGAAATAGCAAGCTTTATAAGCCCTCCTGACAACTCTTGGTCCTCTATTGGCTGGAGGCCCGGCACCCCCACCCCCCATCCCGTTCATATAAGGTGAAATGGAGAAACCTGTTATTTAACCTCTTTTATCAAAATCCATCTCTTCTTCCAATTTGGGCCTGCGTGTTCAGAGCTCCTGGTGGCGGTCTTCACGCCAGGTCTCGGGGAGTAGAGGAGGCAGCCCCTAAATACAGCGCAGCTCCACGTCATCTGTGGCTTAAGAGCCTTCCCCACTCACACACGCTGCCTTGGGAGGGGTGGTGCACTGGAAGAGCCTTCGGAAGGCAAATTGGCAGCACCTGTCAACGTGTGAAACTTACACGCCCTTTCATTCAGCAATTAGACTTCTGAGCATCCATCCTGCAGAAATACCTGTACTCAGTGCATGGATGCGTGCCCAGGGATGTTGCTTGTTACGGAGAGAATTAGAGACAGCTAAATGTCGAAAGCCAGGGTCTGGTTGAATACACTGAAATACATCCAATGGAATGAGGAAGGTATAGAGGAACTGACTTGGAACTGGCTGGAAGAAAAAGTCAAGGACACGGTTCCATTTTTATAAAAATAGTAACTGTGTATATGTATATGTTTGAACACGCCCTGTAAAAGATACCAGGCTGTTAATAGTGGTTACACTAGGGAGGAGGAGATATTTTCAGTTGCTGCTTTTTTCTCGTTTCATTTTTTTATTCTTTACCACAAGCATGTATTACATTTGTAATTTAAAATGAAAAAAATAAGAACCTCCCCTGGTTTCTTTCCACTCTTCTGAAGCCATCAGGCCAAAGGCCAAGGTCACCCACCACATGCCTCCAAGCGCTTGGGAATAAGCTGGCCCGAGGCACTAGGGATTAACCAGCAGTCTCTCATCAGCTTTCCCACAAATGCAGTTAAACTAGGGCTCCGCGAAGAAGGCAGACTTTGAAATAAGACAGGGCTAGGTTTGAATCCTAGCTCTGCCTGCTGGAATGGCTAACTTCCCTGAGCCTCGGTTTCTTCACCTGTAAAATGGGGGTAATAGTACCTATTAAGTGCCATGTACTGTGCTGGATGCTATTAAACTAATTTTAATTTTTTGGACATTTCAGAAGAAGCAAAGGCTGCTGAGGAAGCATCCTAGAGCTGAGAGAGGATCCAGACTGAGCAGGAAGAACGCTGGGCAATCATCCTATTCCTGAACACTGCTAACAATACTAAGAGGCAGAGAGAACGGCCTGGGAAGAGCAAATTTCATGTGGTAAAGGCGGCTGGTGCCCAGCATGTCTGCAGGAGGAGGGAGAGAGTGGGGGTGGGTTACAAAAGGCTCCAGAAAGAAAAAAGTCTTGCTTCTTTGCCTCTGTACCTTTCTCATGCTGTTCCCTCTGCCTGGAATGTTCTTCCCCGACCTTCACACAACTGACGGCTTCTCATCCTTTCAGCTCTGCTCAAAGATCTCCTTCCTCCCCAAAGAGAGCTCCTCTAATCTCACCTGCACCTGAATTATTTTGTCCATAGCACACACCTCCAGCCAATGGTTTCTGCTTATGTGTTTGATGACTTTTGTTTCTGTGCTTACTGTTCTTCTCTAGGCTCTGAGCTTCTTCATGGTCAGGATCGTCTGTCTTGCTCATCTCTGGGTCCCGGCTCCCAGCACGGCGCCTGACACACAGTGGGTGCTCACCAAATAGAAAGTGCACACAACCAATAGATCCAAGGCACGTGGCACTCATCTCAAGGCAAAAGAGAGGTGGATTTTGCACCATGATACAAAGATGGATTAAAATTTCAGACATACCAAAGATTTAGAAACACATACAAAGTTGTAAGCATGCAAGAAGAAACTGTCCATGAATATTTATATAAGCTTTGGATGAGAAAGAACTTTCTAGGCTCAAATTTGTGTGGCCAGGATATTTATTGCATCGTTGTTTATAAGAAGATGAAAATAACAATTAAAGTCCATTGATAGAGGAGTGGATAAATACATCATGGCTCTTGGTACAGTGGAATACTATGCAGCCCTGAAAAATGATGGGCATTTGTTGATGTTGAAAGAAGCCATGTTGTTTGTTGAATGTTAAACTTGTTCATCGGAAACAAGAGATAAGTGAAAGGTGTAATTGATTGTCACAAAGAAAACACAAAGGTAAAAATCCTTCAAGTATCATTTATTTATTCATTCACTCAACAAACTTTTTTGTTCCCTCTGCCTCCTCCTTAATTCACGTAGGTCATAATTCCAGATGCTGGAGCAATGTATGAACAGAACACTGCCCCTGTCCTCACAGGCAGCCCAGCTCACACATGGAGGTAACTATAATACAACGGAAACGGTGCTTACGGTTAAGGGTCTCAGGTTAGTCGCCTGGGCACGAGCTTCATAAGAATGGTGTCATTCAAGCTGAGATTTGGAGAAGAGGCAGAGTTTGAGCACACAAAGAAGGAACGAGTCATTCTAAAAGGCAGAAGCTGGGTGATACCAGACAAGCACAGAAAGCCCATGCATTCTTCATCAAACACTCACTGGACCCCAGCATCTGTAGGAGAGGAGTTTACAAGAGCTAAGCCGAGGCCCAGATTCTGGACTGGATTCTGCCAAATGTGCTGGGAGGAGGCATTTGGGGTTGTGATCGTGCTGTCCACAAGTGTGCAGGTGAGACAGCAGCCTCCCAACCCTGACTCCTGCACCCCGAGAGCACCAGCCCCACAGGGCAGGCAGGGCTGCGGCAGGTGCACGTGGCAGGTGGGACAGCTGAGACTTAGCAAGGCAAATCCCAGGGTGTGCAGGCGCGGTGCTCTCGGTTTTGCAATACATATTCAGGCGGAGGTATTTAGTGTGCGTTGGAGGGGGTCCCATCTCTGTGGCCCCTCCACTCGGCTCCTTCTGGGGTAGAGACAAGAAGGGCCTCTGCACCATGAAGGAACTCAGCATTTTTTAGTTCTTTTTTACTTTTTCAGATTCTGAGGCAGCATGATGGTTATGGTTCAAAACAAAGAGAGATGACTCAGCTTCCTGTGGAGGAGCTGCAGCCTTTTGGAAATGATCTTTCAGTTTTCATGCTTCTCTCTTCTCATCCATGGAGGCAGCTTGTCCAGGCTGCGTGTTGTCTTTTTGCTTTTCTTTTATTTATTTTTTTAGACAGGGTCTCCCTCTGTTGCCCAGGCCGCAGTGCAAGGGCATGATCGTAACTCACTGCGGCCCTGAATTCCTAGGCTCCAGAGATCCTCTTGTTTCGGCCTCCCAAGGAGCTGGGACGACAGGCATGTGCCACCACACCCTGCTAATTTTTGTATTTTTCCTTTTTTTGGTAAAGATAGCATCTCACTATGTTGCCCAGGCTGGTCTTGAACTCCTGTCCTCAAGCAATCTTCTCCTGGCCTCCCAAAGTGCTGGGATTAAAGGCATGAGCCTGCTACTTGTTTTCTTGTTGTTCAGCTGTTTCTAGGGCGAGGGGCAGGGACAATGGCCAGGCTCTGTGGCCACAGTGCCTGGCTTTGAATCCTGGTTGCGCCCTTACTAGTCCAGAGAACCTGGCCAAATTGATATCCTCTCTGAGCCTCTGTTTACTGATGTTAAGACGGGAATAATTGTTCCCTCCTGATGGGATTTTTGTGCAAAGCAGCTGTCATCTATGGAAAGTGCTTGATCCGGTCCAAAAATATCACTGGTAATAGCTGACAGCCACCATGTTGAGGTTCTATTGTGCTTTGATGATCTCATTTAATCCTCACACCTGCACAAAACAAGTTCCCATTTTACAGATGAGGAAGCTGAGGCTCACAGCAACAAGTCGGCTTCCGTCTTCTTATTCATGAGGGTCAGTGCACGCAGCCCAGGCAAACTCACAACCGCGTCATTATAAGCTTTGTCCCTTGGTTCTCGCTGCTGCAGCAGCCAAGCCCACGTCGGCCCCTTGCTGTCTTTATTCACAAAATGGGGACAAATATTCTGAGATTGCTGAGATGTTCCAGCCAAGGTTTACCAAAAATAATTCTGTGAAGGACTCAGGAACCTTCCATCCTAACACATCATTCCTTCCTCCGGGGCAAGGAGGAATCCACAGAGAGCTGAGCTCTTCCCACGCAACATCCCAAAGAGAGGCCAGAAGTGAGTCAGGAAACCCCCTCAAGTCAAAACACCAAAGCTGAGAGAGGGTGTGAGCTTACGCAAATCAAAAGAGCAGGACTTTAGGCCGGGCACTGTGGCTCACGCCTGTAATCCCAACACTTTGGGAGGCTGAGGGGGGTGGATCACATAATGTCAGGAATTCGAGACCAGCCTGGCTAACGTGGTGAAACCCGTCTCTACTAAAAATACAAAAATTAGCTGGGTGTGGTGGCACCTGCCTGTAATCCCAGCTACTCAGGAGGCTGAGGCAAGAGAATCGCTTGATCCCAGGAGGCAGAGGTTTCAGTGAGCCAAGATCGCGCCATTGCAATCCAGCCTGGGTGACAAGAGCGAAACTCCGTCTCAAAAACAAACAACAAAAAAACAGGGCTTTAAAATCACTCATCATACAAATGGCCACCATGCACCGTGATATTAACACTGGGACTCTCGAACCTTTGTCCTAGAACTAATTTTTTTTCTTAAATGCATTGCAGGTGAACATAAGGTAACCCACAACAGCCTGAACCCAAGCCTCCATGCCCCCTTCCCTCACATCACCCTGAAGCATACGCTGACAGAGCAACCTTAATAGTAACTGACTAATTTTAAACCCTGTGATTACCAGGGTTGATTTCCATGGAACCTTCCTTTCACAGCACCAAGAGCCTCTCGTGAGTGGTAATTGCCAAGTTCAATTTTAGCTCTGTCATGCCCAACCGTCAGTGCTAACTGAGGCAGCTGCTGCATCGCCAGGTAAGCTGGTAATGAAGTCGGCTTCACAGCTTAATTTCACAATATTATGATGCCCCCGTCAGCACCTGTTAAGTGCTGAGAAGCTACAAGCTTCTATTAAACAAATCTCACCCAAGGGAAGTGACTAAAGCCGCTTTGCGCTTCTAAGGTGCCCTGTCTAGATCCTCACACCCACTGGGATTTTGTGGGTGCTTAATCCCATGCGCCTCCTCTCTGCAAAGTACTGACCACCAAAGTGCCACGCCACAGGCGTAGGGTGCCCTGATCACTGCCTCATCCTCTGCAGTCACCTCTCATTCCCCCTCCATCCCTGTAACTCTGGCTCAGCCTCTCACCGTTCTGGCCTGGATCCCCATAGCAGCCTCTTAGCTCACCCTCCCCCCCTTTGATTTTCCAGGCCAATCAGTAGTTTTCTTGGGGGGAAAAAAAAGTTGCCAGGTGTGATTGCTCGCACCTATAATCTCAGCACTTTGAGAGGCTGACATGGGAGGATCACTTGAGGTCAGGAATTCAAGACCAGCCTGGGCAACATATTGAGATCCATCTCTGAAAAACAGGGAAAAAAAAAATTAGCTGGGCATGGTGGCACATGCCTGTAATCCCAGCTACTCAGGAGCCTGATGCAGGAGGATCACTTGAGCCCAGGAGTTGGAGGCTGCAGTGAGCTATGATCATGGCACTATACTTAAGGCTGGGTGACAGAGCAGGTGACTATCTCTTCCAAAAACAAATGTGACACCTGCCATTTGAAATTCTTCAATGGCCCCACTGTCCTCAAGGTCAAAAGTCTTCACACTGTGTTTTAAGTTTCTTGATTGAGCGCTGCACCAAGCTTCTACACCCAATGCCCCATCCCTCAGCCACACTGTCCCAGGGACTGGCCTGCAGTACCCCAAGCTCCATACACCCCTGGACCGCACTATCCAGGTGAACAAGTCCTGTGACTTCATTTTCCCTAAGGAAAAGTGTCTCACACAGGGCATGACTCCCTGCCCCTTAACCATACAAAGAAACCTCTGCAGCATATCTGGGCATATCCCTGTGGTCACTCAGTAGCAGCACCGACTGAATCAAATCAGCACCCCATAAAACACTCTTGGGGTGCTTAGTAAGCACCTACTCTGTGCCAGGCACTGGTACTTTCTGTCTCCTCTTTAATCCTTAGACAATCTGGCAAAATGAAATGAGGCGTTTTTCTTTTCAGGTGCGCCAACAGGCTCAGAGAAGTAAGCTCTTGAGGCCACACAGCTCCTAAGCTGCAGGGTCAGTTTAAACTCACGTCTGACAATACGAATGGTCTCAGCAAATGAACGCTCACTCATCTTCCAACCCCACCGCATGGATTCATTTGTGGGACTTACACAATGCCACATTCCAGCCTCATTCTGTTAAAATGCCTCACTAGTCTTGGCATCTGTCCTATTCTTAATCAGTTCCCATCCCCTGCACATAGACACCCTCCCCCTGGCTGGGTTCCGGCAGCAGAGCTGCACTTTGAGCGCAGCGGAGCAGGCTTGGACTGACTGTGCTAACTTCAGCTTTTGCCCAGAAACCGCCAGAAGCTAGACCTAAGTTTTATCCTTTCTTCTTGCTCAACTCCTCCAGTCCCAATATGATGAAATCCCTGTGCAAGCCTTACCACCAATTAAGTAGATGCAATTATTATCCCCATTTCACAGAGGAGGAACTGAGGCACAGAGAGGTTAAGTAACTTACTAGATGTGTACAGCTAGTAACTGTCACAGACAGAACTGGAACTCAGGTCCTAAGGCCTAACATGCATGCCCACACCACTAGGCTACTCTGTGCCTGAGTCACTGATCTCATTTTAGATAAGGACACTGGGGCTCCAAGAGACAGGGGGATTGCCCAAGCTGGGGCTTTGGCATCCAGGCTAGATGGCTGCAGACGCAGGTGAAGCCACGGGCTCCAGGAAGCTCCACCCTCAACTTCCAGCTAAGGCAAGACCATGCTTCTAGAAGTGAGGGCACCTGTCCCTTTCTGCCAGAGCTGCACAAGGAGGCCCTAAGGCAGAAACACAAGGGCTGGAAAACACCCCTGGCCTGCACGGCTGCCTCAGATGCCCCTCCACCAGCCCTGAACCGGTTGTACTGAGGGCAAGCATCACAGACCAGTCACCCCCCAATGCAGGGAGTGACAAATGCTTTTTCCCTGCTATGTGGTGGCTGGGCCTACAGTTCAGCTAAAGCCAGTGTGGAAATAAGTTCTGGGGCATGAAGATGCAGGTTTGAATCCCAGCTCTGCCAGTTATTAGCTGTGAAGCCCGGGTAACGGGCTGAGGCTCTCTGTACAGTGGGTTACTAAGCCACCACCTCGCCGGCCATCTGAAGGCTGAACGAGCTCACAGGCTTACGGCCCTCCCTCTCAGAGCAGATTTGCTGCCACTTCAGCGCCCACCTCCAGCAGCATCCTGACAACTCCCAGTGCACCCAGCAGGACATGGGCGGGAGGCAGGATTGCTTCAAGTTATCTCACTTGAGGCCTGCTTTCTGGGACAAGCATTGATTATTAAGTAATAATAAAATCTGAGGTTGAAGAGAAACCCAAAGTCAGGACCGAACTTCTCAGTCCTACCTCAGGCAGGGGGGGAGGGCTAAGGGGTCCCTGTGGGTCACTCCACAGCGGGTGGAATTGTGCGTGGGGCCTGCATCCGTGACAGGCCCTTCTGCCCGCCATCACTGGGACAGGTTGCCATATCCCAGTTGCCATGGTTTCTGTTCATTCTGGGAAAGAAAGCTCCACGGACGTGGGTCCTGGTGAGAGGAGAGTTTGCTTCACTGGGGTCCCCGCATGTCCGCAGGCATTAGACTGAAGGTGCTGACATTCACAGCCCTCAAAGTTTCCTCTTCACTTGACCCAGGAAGGATGTGAGCTGGCCCTATTTCCAGATGAGAAAACTGAGGCTCAGGACCGGGCAGCTCCTTGCACGGTTTCATGGAGACGTTGGAGAGAAGCAGGGACCCACACTCGGATGCATCTGACTCCTCCCATTTTTCCAATCTGTGCTGGTTCATTTATGATCATTATTCTGGCACCCAGTGATGCCGGGCCTTTTCCAAAACCAGAGCCCCTGATGTGCCCTGAGAGAAACTGCTGGAGGCTCCGGGGACATCAAAGGCTGCGTATGGGACTTGGCAGGCAGCTCCCCAGAGGGACTCGATGCTCCGGTCACCCCCAGGACGGCCCTCTCAGCCCTGCATATGGACATAGAGGCTGGCTTAGGGTTGGAGACCTGGCTGGGGAGGGTCCCCAAGTCATTCCTCTGTGCGCCCTCCCTACGGGCCTCCCAACATCATCTCATTCTCAGTCCATGGTTCAAAGACCACCAGCCAGCAGGGCTGAGTCTAAAACCCCTCACTTCCCTCACACACCTGTCCTCCCGAATCCTCCACAAGTGACCCCTTCCTTGCTTCCTCCTCCCCTTCCTCAAGCTCAACCCTGTGCCCACAACACCCTTCCCAATGCTCAACTCCCTCCTGGGTCTCCCAGGAGCTGCCGGTGGGAAGGTCTCAGCCACCTCCCTCCCGAGACTGCACCGCACAGGAGTGCTCGGGGGACCTCTGCGAACCAGAAGTTCCTTTCTCAGCCAAGGTTGCCGACACTTAAAAGAAACTGGCACTTTCTTGGGTGATCAAGTGTGCCAGGTCCCTCCTTCCACAGGGCCTTTGTATGTGCTCTTCCCTCTGTCTGGAATGCTTCCCCCGTGCCCATCATCAAGCAACTCCTAGTCTTCCCACAGCCCCGCCGATGCTCTCCGTTGCCTGCTCTCCTGGTCCTGTGTGGCTCTCCTCACCACACCTGTTCTGCTTTCGTTATGTTTCATCATGTGATTATTCACTGGCTAGAGTAGAGGCCACATGCCCACAGCACGAGGCCTGTCTTGTTCACCCCAGAGTCCCTGCCACAGTGCCTGGCACCCAGCAGGGGCTCGATGAATGTCTGCTGTCTGAAGAGTGGGGGTAGCTGTGTTGATTACAGAGCTGACCACTAATTAAAACCATAGCCTCCTGTCCTGCAGGCATGCCTCGGCACTGGGAGGCTGCCGCTCCTCTCATTGTCGCTTACATGCACCTGTATTTAACGAATAGGACAACAGCAAATATGACACAAACAGAGGCTTGAAAAGTAGGACACTGGGGTTTTCTCTCTCCTGCTGCACCAGGGAGCCTGGGAGCCCCAGGGGCACATGCCCAAGCTAGCCTGCTGGAGGACAGGAGGTCACGTGGGGAGCCAAGCCAACAACCAGCCAGCTCCCAGCCATCCGCATGCAAGCTGCCAGCCGCGAGAGGAAGGCTGTCCTAGATCATGGAGCTCCCAGGTCACTGGCCAACTGACCATGATGCAGGAAGAGCCTGTGGAGACAACCAGCCTCGCCAGGAAGCCTTGCAGCCAACCCACGGATCATGAACTAATTGAAATGCTGGTTGTTTCAGGCCATTAATTCTGGTGGCTTGCTGTGCAGCAATATACAAGTGATACAGGAGCTAACAGAAGAGCGTTTGCCCTGATGTGCTCACAGCCAAAGACCATGTGTCTGATCTACTCAACATCAAGTTGAAAACAACAAACCCTCTTGGGGGCTGGGAAGCAGCTGGGGTCAGGGAAGGTCAGACCCTGCGTCTGAGCCTGCTGGCCTGTGACATTGGTTCGAGCTGGGACGAGGTGGGCACTCACCTCTGTGGGTAGGTCTGCCTGTCTCTACCAGTGGGAAAGACACATGCCATGCCAAGCCTTCTCGGGTTGATGGTCTGAGACCAAAGGAGAAACACATGAAAGGGTCTCCAGAAGGAAGCTAAAGACCCCTGTGCATGCAAGAACATGGTGCTGAATAAAGATCATGACTTCAGAGCTAGATAGATTCAGGTTCATGATCCACTCTGCTTCCTATTTTTTTTTTTTTTTTTTTTTTTTTTTTTTGCGACGGAGTTTCCCTCTCGTTGCCCAGGCTAGAGTGCAAAGGTGTGATCTCAGCTCACTGCAATCTCCACCTCCCAGATTCAAGCGATTCTCCAGCCTCAGCTTTCTGGGTAGCTGGGATTACAGACATGTGCCACCATGCCCAGCTAATTTTTTTTGTATTTTTAGTAGAGATAGGGTTTCACCAGGTTGGCCAGGCTGGTCTTGAACTCCTGACTTCAGGTGATCCACGGGAAGCCTCGGCTTCCCAAAGTGCTGGGATTACAGGCATGAGCCACTCTGCCAGGCAGATCCACTCTGCTTCTCACAGGCTGTGTGACCTTGGGCAAGTTTATCTAAGGTTCAGATATCCCATTCGTGACATGGTTATAGTAATACACAACCTGCAGGGCTGCTGTAGGGGTTAAATAAGATAGTATACAAAAGATACCTAGCACAGTGCCTGGTACACAGTAGGTATTCAGTAAAGAGTAGTTCCTCCTGGTCCCCACCCCCACTCCACTGGCACCTTTCACTCAACCGTCTTATCCCCACAGCCTCGCTTGGCACTAACAGTTTTCGTGTTTGATATCAGCATCTCGTGCCAGGTGCCAAGCTGTGACTGTAGCTTATATAACATCCTACGCAAGAGAGGCTTCCAGGGAAGATGATGGAGAAAGAGCTGGATGTTCCCAGCTTTGACTGGGAAGGAAAACTCAGGCCACAGAAGTGGGGAACAGAGTGAAGAAGACTGAAGATAATTCAGAACCGAACCCTCCCTACAAGGTCCTGACACACCCAAGCTCACATCTGTCTTCATCTGGGATAATGATTTGTGATCCTTCCTCCATTGGCCCTCAAGGCACCAGTACACAGCATGGGGTTGGCTACATGGGAAGGGGAGAGGAGGAAGCCTCACCACGGTGGCAAGACACCCACCTGTCACCAAGATTCCTGGACAGAGCACGACTCCAGGGACACTGTCAGCAGCTTAGCCTGGCCTCTGCCCCACAAAACATCTACAGCAAAAATAGACGCACCCCCCTGCCCCGAGTAGCCCAAATGTCCAAAAAATGGTCTACAGAAAGGGTCCAGGATGGAATCCATCCACCCCAACACACACACACACAGACACACACAGACACACACACACACACAGACACACACACACACACACAGCTGCAGACAGACACACATACACACACACACACAGACACACACACAGACAGCTGCAGGCAGACACACACACACACAGACACACACACAGAAACACACAGACACAGACACACACACAGACACAGACACACATAGACACACACAGACACACAGACACAGACACACACAGAGACACACACACACACAGACACACAGACGCAGACACACAGACACATACAGACACATACAGACACACACACACACACAGACACACAGCTGCAGACACACACAGACACACACACAGGCACACACACAGACACACAGACACACACACAGGCACACACACAGACACACAGACACACACACAGACACACACAGCTGCAGACATACAGACACACACACACACACACAGACACACACAGACACACACAGATACACAGACACACACAGATACACACACAGACACACAGAGACACACACAGACACCCACACAGACACACACACACACAGAGACACACACAGACACCGACACACACACACACATACACACACACACACACACACACACACACATACACACACACAGATGAAGTGGAGAAGCTGGCTCCAAGTTGGGGCAGGAAGGGGGTCACAGAGCAGAGGGCATGACTGCACCCTCATGCCTGCCCCAAAGCCTTTCATGGCTCCCTAGTACAGATCCAAACCCCAGTGCTTGGGACTCAGTGTCCTCCCAGCCCCTCTATGCAAGCCTCTGCCCCTCCAGTCAGGTCTGCAGTAATTCCCAAGGCTGCCAGCTCCCCTCCCCTTTCCACACAGCCCCTTCCTGTGTGGTGTGGTCCCTTAGGAAGAGAGAGTATGTTCCTGGCAAGCAGGCTTGGGTTCTAATCCCACTGTGACCCTGGCCCAGTGCCCTCACCTCTTGAGCCACAGCTCCTCACCTGCATGGCAGAGGTGGCTTTCTAAATAGGATTGTTGTAAAGATTAAATAAACAAGTGAAATACCCATCCTGTGACAGATGCTAAATAAATGCCTCTGCCCTTCCCCACTCCTCTATGTTCTCCTACCCTTCTTGGAGGGTTTCAGAGGGAACCCGCCTAAAGGTTCCCTCTGCCAGGAAGCCCTCCCTGAACACTGCAGGCCTCAGGGGTAATCTCTCCCTCTCTCCTCTCTCCTCTCTTCTCTCTCTCTCTCTCTCTCTCTCTTTCTCTGTCCTTACCTTGGGCTCTGAAATAAGAGCTCCCTCTTCCTGTGCAGACCCTACCCCATCCCCACCCTCAGCCTCCATCACAGCCTGAGGACAAGGACATAGGACCAACCAACTGGTGAGTCTGCAGCACACACAGCTCCCAGAGAGGAGAAGCAGCCACCTCAAGGGACACGGCAGAGTCCACACCAGCGCCTGAGTCCTGCCTCCCAGTCCACCTTCCTCAAGGCCATCCTCAGGCAAAGATACTGTGTGTGGACGACCACGGGTTCCACCCAGAGCCCCTCTTTCAGGCTGCACACCCACTCCCCAGGGGCTGAGTGCTGATGCCACAGCTGCTCCCTCTGGAAGAACACCTGCTGGGAGGTTGCACAGGAGGCATGATACCTCTCCCTGTCCTGGGCAGCCCCTGGCCAATGACTAACTGGTGTGCAGGGTGCAGGCGCACCACACCCCAGCCTCCGCTTTCTGGCAACTTTCCTGCTCCAGGGCCTGCTCCCTCTCTCCTGCGGGCGCTCCCAACCCTCATTCGTCTCAGCCTCTGCTTCCAGAATGTCAGCCTCACACAAACACCTTGATTCTCAGAGCATGGCCCCCTGACCGGCATCATCTAGACTTTGTTAGAAATGCAGGATCTCTGGCCCCACCCATACGGACTGAATCAGAATCTGCGTTCTCACAAGACCCCCATGTGATTCAGGTGCTCTTTAGTTTCAGATGCGCTGGCTTGAGATAGGCAGTCACCAGCCCTCTGTGGGGATCAGCAACTAACATGGGTATTAACCAAACCCACCCCTCTGTCTTGGCGATCGTATTGCTAATGTGCGTGTTATCTGCTACGGTCTGAATGCTGCGTCCCCCACAGAATTCATATGTTGAAATCCTGATGGTATCAGGATGTAGGGCCTTTGGGGGGTGCTTATGTCATGGTGGCAGAGCCCTCCTTATGGGGATCAGTGCCCTTATTAACAAGAGCCCAGAGAGCTAGCTGGTCCCTTCCACCATGTGAGGCCAGAGTGAAACAAGGGCTACCTATGAGGAAGTGGCCATGATCAGATACCAGACCTGCTACGCCTTGATCTTGGACTTCCCAGCCCCAGAACTGTGAGAAATAATAAATAAATACCACTCAGTCTCTGGTATCCTGTTCATGAGCCCCAGTGAGCGAAGACATTATCCAAACTTGACCATCAACTACAGGAATGAGCCAGGTAATGGAGACATTGACCACCTGAGCACCCCCCGTGGGGGTCAACATGGTCCCTTTTGCTCCAGGTGAGTGTGATCTCCAACATTACCCTGGTAGAAGCTTCTCACCCTTCTGGTTCGAGCTCTCACCTCTAGTGACCTTACTTGGTCACTAGAATTCTATTTCTCTTCAGTGCCCCAGGGTCTACATTAGTCAATTAAAGCTTTTGCCTCTGCTTCCTTCCTGAAGGGACTTTGCCCCTGCCACCCGACAACTAGGAAAGATTCCCCAAAAGCACCCTGGGGGAAGGTGTCAGAAAGAGGGGTGGATGAGATCTGTCTGGGCCTCTGGACGATGTGTGGAGGGAGCAGGGCCCACCGATGTCTCTGCTGAGAGGAGGGAACCCCTGACTTGCCCTCAGTCAGAAATGACAGGGAGGGCAGCAACCCCTCTCCAACCCCCCGCCTACAGCCCACCCCAGGGTGTGGGCCCCCAGTCCTGGTGTGAGCCCCTCAAAGCCCCTCCAAGGGGATGTCCATGACCTTTGCAAAACCAAATGCAATAACCAAATCCTATGTGCAGAGAAGACCCCAGGGCCAGCCCCGAAGGCCGCAATAATCCAGAGGCATGTTTGGACAGGAGACACCCTGCAAAGCTCCATCAACTCTGCCTGTCGCCTGAGGACAGAAGCGGCTCACCTTTCGCTAATCGTCCTAATTCATTTTTTATTACTAACTTTCCTGTTTTCTATTTGCCGTCTGATTGAAGATATTACCGAAGGCATTTAAACAGCATCAGCCCGTACCACAATGGCAAACATAACTCTTTTTATTGAAATCTGCATTAATATACATATAAGTCCCCGATCACAAAGACCTCAGGGTCCACATGCTAGACCCTAAATGAAGGCAGATTTGGCAAGAGGCATATACACAATGGAAGGGTTTTCTAAAGGTAATAAGCTGTGCCAGGAGGGCAGGGGACAATGGGCACTTTCTTGTGCTGCTGGTGAGTGGGGATGACCCTTTTGGAAAATGACAGATCACCATAAATCAGGCACCATAAAATGCTCACTCTTTTTTGACCCAGAAATTTGACTTCCTGAGTCTTGATGCTGCACTCTCCATCATACCCCAGACCCAACTCATTCCCAAACCGTGTACATCTTCCCTCCTGTGACCGCCCACACCCTTACTTCTCTTCATTTCCACTCCGCCACCACAGTCCAAGCCAGAGTGGACCCACAGAACCCTCTGCAGGGATGGAAATGCCGGCATCTGCACTCCCCAGTGGGGAATACCCACATGTGGCTATCGAGCACTCGAGATACGGCTAGCGTGAAGGAACAAAATTTTGTTTTATTCTCTCTTATTTTAAGCAAAAAAAAAGCCACCCGTGGCTACTGGCTACCTTAGTAGACAGCATGGCCACAGCCATCATCAGGTCCCCTACGCCACAGGCACCAACTCGCAACTATTCTCCTGCCTCCACTCTTGCCCCAGCCAATATTTCCCCCCACAGAGCAACTGCAAAGATTCTTCTAAAATGCAGCACACCACCACAGCTCCCACCGCTCTGAAGTCAAAGTCCATGCACCCAGACACGGCCTCCAAAGCCCATTCTCCTGGGGACATTGGGCAGCCCAGCCCCAGAGAGGCCACTGTGTCACAGATGCCGGATGGGAGGGGCAATAGTACAGGGGAGAACAGCCGTGTAGGCCTCCTGGAGGGGGTGGCGCTTGAGCAGAAACTTAAAAGACGTGTATTTAGCCGGGCATGGTGGCACATGCCTGTAGTCCCAGCTACGTGGGAGGCTGAGGTGAGAGGATCGCTGGAGCCCAGGAGTTGAAGACCAGCCTGGGCAACATGGTGAGACCCCTCTTCAAAAAATTAAAACATTAGTCAGGTGTGGTGGCATGTGCCTGTAGTCCTAGCTACTCAGGAGGCTGAGGCAGGAGGATCGCTCGAGCCCCAGAGGTGAGGCTGTAGTGAGCCATGTTTGTGCCACTGCACTCCATCCTGGGCAATAGGGCAAGACTCTGTCTTTAGAAGAAAAAAAAAAAAAGACAGGGTGCGGTGGCTCATCCCTGTAATCCCAGCACTTTGGGAGGCCGAGGCAGGTGGATTACCTGAGGTCAGGAGTTCAAGACCAGCCTGGCCAACATGGTGAAACCATCTCTACTAAAAATACAAAAAATTAGGCAGGTGCAATGGCACGTGCCTCTAATCCCAGCTACTTGGGAGGCTGAGGCAGGAGAATCACTTGAACCCGGGAGGCAGAGGTTGCAGTGAGCCAAGATCACGCCACTGCACTCCAGCCTGGGCAACAGAGCAAGACTTCATCTCGAAAAAAAAAAAAAAAAAATGTGATGTGTGTGTAGGAGTTTGCCAGGTGGGTGAGAAACACTAAAACCAGAGCCTGGCAGTCAGAGTCACTCTGAAGGCTCCACCCATGAGCAAACAACAGAGATCACCACATTTGCAAAGTCAATATTCTAGTGAAGGGCATAGAGGAGGAAGGAGAGAAGGAGGTAAACAATAAACATCTGGAATAGGTAGAAAGAAAGCGATGGGCAAGGGGCTTCCCGCGGACCACGGCAGGGCAGTGCAGGCTGCAAGCCTTGAGTATTAAGAAGGCAAACTGTCGGCCAGGTGCGGTGGCTCAAGCCTGTAGTCCCAGCACTTTGGGAGGCCGAGGCGGGTGGATCACGAGGTCAAGAGATCGAGACCATCCTGGTCAACATGGTGAAACCCCGTCTCTACTAAAAATACAAAAAATTAGCTGGGCATGGTGGCGCGTGCCTGTAATCCCAGCTACTCAGGAGGCTGAGGCAGGAGAATTGCCTGAACCCAGGAAGCGGAGGTTGCCGTGAGCCGAGATCGCGCATCATGTTACTCCAGCCTGGGTAACATGAGTGAAACTCCGTCTCAAAAAAAAAAAAAAAAAAAAAAAAGGAAAACTGTCAAACAACGCCCTGGAATCTGCACCGTGGGATAATAGCAGGTGATTTCCCCTCATTTCCTAAACTTTTGGCAGGTAACATAGTGTTCATAACTTACAGTTTAATAAAAAAAAAAAAAAGAGGAGGAGTGATAACTTTAGGAAAGAAGCCACCAAAAAGTCCTGCTTGCTCAAAAGACACATTCCCACGAGCTGGAGAGAGGTTTCATTATCTCCGAAGGCCAGGCCGACTGTGCCCAGATACCCGGCCCAGGCAACTGCAAGTGACGCCTCCCTCCTCACAAAGGCAAGGTCATCATTCCCAGGGAGATGAGAAGGGGACAAAACAGGGGCTGCCTCTGCCAGCCTGTGCCCCAAACAGTCAAGCACTGATCAAAAGCTATGAGGACAAGGATTTCCAACTTCATCTCTTGAGTCATATCTCGCTTTTCCTCCTTGGGCTCAGCTGGAGATGGGCCCGGCATATTCCTACAATAAGAATTCTAGAATTCGCATTGATTAACCCTTGTAGGCCCCAAACACTGTGTCCCTCACATGTATGTGCTTAATCCTCCTGGCAGCAACATATAAACAGGATAAGTGAGGCCCAGAGAGGGTGAGTGGATGATTCTTAGAAACACAGCCTGGGCTATGTTACAGTGGCCACTGGAAAATATGATCTGCCTCATTCATTTGTTCATTCTTTCAAGAACTTTTCACTACTATAGATCAGATACCATGCTAGGGCTGAGGACACAATGGTAAACAAAATAAGCATGACCTATTGCTTCTTAGAGTTTATTATCCTGAACGGGGAACAACCAAGTAATTTCACAGATATATGAAGCCACGAAGAAAAATACTCAGAGGCGGCCGGGCGTGGTGGCTCACACATGCCAGCACTTTGGGAGGCTGAGGCAGGTGGATCACAAGGTCAGGAGATCAAGACCAGCCTGGCCAACATGGTGAAACCCCGTCTCTACTAAAAATACAAAAATTAGCTGGGAATGGTGGTATGTGCCTGTAATCCCAGCTACTCAGGAGGCTGAGACAGGAGAATCACTTGAACCCAGGAAGTGGAGGTTGCAGTGAGCTGAGATCACACCACCGTACTCCAGCCTGGGTGACAGAGCAAGACTATGTCTCAAATAAATAAATAATTAAAAATAAAAATAAAGGCCAGGCACAGTGCCTCAAGCCTGTAATTCCCATACTTTGGGAGGCCAAGGTGGGTGGATCACGAGGTCAGGAGATCAAGACCAGCCTGGCCAAGATGGTGAAACCCCGTCTCTACTAAAAATACAAAAATTAGTCAGGCACAGTGGCCGGCGCCTGTAATCCCAGCTACTTGGGAGGCTGTGGCAGGAGAATCACTTGAACCTGGGGGAACGAAGGTTGCAGTGAGCTGAGATCATGCCATTGCACTCCAGCCTGGATGACAGAGTAAGACTTCTTCTCGAAAAATATAATAAAAAAATAAAAATACTCAGAGGTTCACAGAAAAAGGGAGGCAACTGCACAGATGAGCAGGTCAGACTCTGGGAAGCTGAGGATGAAGCTGAGGTCAGAGGCTGAGCAGGAACCAACCATGTGAAGAATGAGGGCAAGAACATTCCAGGCAAAGGGAACAGCATGTGCAAAGCGCCACAAGCATGAAAGAGCACAGTGGGTCTGAGAAATAGCAAGAAGGCCAGGGTGGTTGGAACAGAGTCCTGAGGGGGACTGACTCTGACGTTGCTCATCACCATGTCCCCAGCATGAAGCCTGGTGCCTGGAACAGAGGCTGGAAGCACAGGCAGGGGAGAGCTCACCTGAGGACTTGCAGGACAAAGGAGTTGAATGTTATCTGCTCACCAGGGGAAGGCACTGGAAGGCTTTAAGCAGAAACCTGAGAAGATATGATTTCGGTTTGTAAGAGCTCATCAAGCTACAACAGAAAGCCATTGAGAAGCTTTCTTTTTGTTTTTTTTTTTGGGGTGGGGTTGGTTTTTTTGAGACATGGTCTCAATCTGTCACCCAAACTAGAGGGCAGTGGCACAAGCTCAGCTCACTGCAATCTCCACCTCCCGAGTTCAAGAAATTCTTCTGCCTTAGCCTCCCTAGTAGCTGGGGTTACAGGTACCTGCCATTACTGCCCGACTAATGTTCATATTTTTAGTAGAGACGGGGTTTCACCAGGTTGGCGAGGCTGGTCTCGATCTCCTGATCTTGAATGGTCCACCCGCCTCTGCCTCCCAAAGTGCTGGGATTACAGGCGTGAGCCACCACGCCCAGCCCCGTTGAGCAATTTTGTACAGAGAAGAGACAGGATCCAATTTATGCATCATAAAGATATTGATGGTGGCCACCATGGCTCCTGAGCTCATCCCGATCTTTGGTCGCTGGATAGTAAATGTCTCCGAACTCCGCGGAAAGCTAAGCTTCCCTGGCTGGCATGTGGGAGGTGGCCACCTTTCGGCTAAGCAAGACAAAGCAGCAAATGACAGGGCATGTTGACAGAGTGTCAGACAGAAGCATGGCCATAGGCAGGTGAAAAACTGTCCCAGAGGACACCTCAACAGGCCGTGAGTTGCTGTTAGCATCAAGCCATTAAGAAAACACAATGATGTGCTTCGCTGATCCTGAAGGACGTCATCCGGACGGCAGGCAGACATTCAGTGCTCCGTCCAAAGGAGCAATAAAGCGACCAGCACAAGAGCAGCTGGAGGAAACCTGCACCATGCAAGCGGGCGGCCAGGCCCTTCAGTGCCTCTTAGTCCTTGTCTCATTTAAAATCAAAGCCTGGCTCTTCAGCATCTGTAGACAGATTTGGAAAGGGAATTGAAGCTAACTACATCAGGTGCTTAAACATACATCATTACCTCATTTAATTTCATAAACAAGTAAGCATTGCTCATCACATTTTGTATATGAGAAAACTGAAACCAGGGATAATAAATAGCTTCCCAAACATTCCTGGCTCCCTTCTTCAGTCTCATCTCTTGACACTCTCAGCCCTTCTGTGCCTTTGCGAATGTTGTTCCTTCTACCTGGAATGCTTTTCCCTACCTTCTTCACCTGGCCAAGTTCTACTCACCTTCAAGCACAGGTAAGTGTCCCTCCCTCTGAGAATCCTCCCCTGACTGTCCCCAGCCTAGCCTGAGGGTCCCACTCTCCTGTGCTGCTTCAACCTAATGCTGACCACACACACTTAAAATTGTTTATTTCTGTCTCTCTAATAAGATCATGCTTCTCAAGGACAAGGACCATGTCTAAATCACCTGTTTCTGCCTGGCACCTACCACAAAGACTTGCATACAGTAGGCAGTGCATGCTCTTTGCATAGCTGTATGAAGGAGGGAAGGAGGGAGGGAAGGAAAGAAGAAGGGAAGTGAGGGAGGGAAGAAAGGAAGGAGAGAAGGGAGGGAAGGAAAGAAGGAAGAAGGGAGGGGAGGAAGGGAAAGAAGGAGGGGAGGGGAGGGAGGAAAGGAAGAAGGGGAAGGAGGGAAGGAAGGAGGGGAGGGGGAGAGGGATGGGAGGGAGGGAAGAAAGGAAGGAGGGAGGGGAGAGAAGGAAGGAAGGAATGAGGGAAGGGAAGGAGGGAGGGAGGGAGGAAGGAAGAAAGGAAGGGAGGAAGGGAAGGAGGGAATTAGCTCTTCGTAAGTGGCAAAACTAAGACTGAATCCCAGGCCAGGCCAGTATGACTCCAAAGCATATCTCCTGTGGCGTGCATGCACGTGTGTGTGTGTGTGTGTGTGTGTGTGTGTGTGTGTCTTACATAGAACAATCAGAAAATGTGCATAATGAAGAATATATTTAGGACATACTGAGGACTCCATTCTTCCTTCCAAAAGAGATGCCAAAAATACCAACCCTCAGGGAAAAAAAAATTAGGATGATGAATACGGGGATAAAGGGTTAACTAAATCCTTTTCCTTGTTGCAAGAGAATTTCACCTTTGTTAACTGCAGTGCATAACTTCCCTGAAAACCTGACGAAGGTGGGATGTTAATTATGTTACCAGGCAACTCTGCTCATGGTAAAAATGACCCCTGATTGGTAAGTTGCATCTGAACTGGGAAGAACTATAAATAAGTTACAAATATCTGAAAAAGAAGCCATACTTTGGATTTTCCTGGATGCGGTGACATTTGTACCTGACATGCCCCTGGGCCCTTGAAGCTAAGCCTATGGAATTGTTACAATGGATACGGCTGCGGGGAGAATAAGGCTTCTAAGCCAGGATGGCTTCCAAATCTACCCATTGTATATTTCATTCCTCTGCACTTGAACCAGAGCCTGGGAGGGAGGGGGCAGCAAAGAGAATAGCTCCTGGCCACCTTCGTGGACCACTGCAGAGACTGTTGCAAGAATTACTCCTGCAGACGAGAACAGCTCACGTGCCTTGCTGGCAGGCTGTGTCAGGCTGTGTCCCAAGTCTTTCAAGGAGACTGGTGCCAAGTGTCCGCTGTGTTCGTCTTGTGAGCCTGGATGTTTCATTCGTCCTGAAAAGCTCCCTGTGGGAATTGCAATGAGGAAGAAGGGAACTGATACAGGAGAGAAAAGAGACAGTCCCAGTGGGAATGAGCACTACACCGATCCTGAACTGAAAAGCTCCTTAGACTGTATAATTTATAAAGGCATTAACACCTAGGATAGGGCCTATCCTCGCTGTTCTACAGAGGGGCAGAAATGAGGGAAGGGAGACTTACTTGCCCTCCCACAGGCCTAACCACCAACCTGAGGTGCAAATGTGACTAAGTGAAGAAACCAAGACTCAGAGAGGCTAAGTGACAGGTCCAAAGTCATACAGCTTGTAAGTTTCAGGAAACAAACCCAGGCACTTCCATCACACTCAAAGTCACGTTTGGATCCAACATCTGGGTTTGCATAAAAATGAACTTCCATCTCAGGTGGACATAGAAAACAGAGAAAGCACGGGAGTGGAGGTAGGAGGCCCTCTTACATCATGTAAACAGCACCCCATAGTCGCTCGCTAAATATTTGCAGAATAAATGAGACACAAAGGGCCCAGGGTCCAGCTTCCACATCATAAAGTTCAGTTCAAGTCAAAACACAGCACAATGGAACAATAAAATGTATGCAAGGGATTGACCCTGGGTTATACTACTGAGTCAATTCATTTCCAACAAGTTACTAAATCATTCCTGCAAATTAGGCCCAGCTTGGAGATAAGCACATTTTAATTAGGTGTACCGTAAAGGCATACTAAAACCAGGGGCCAGCGATGCATGCTTCCATCCCCAGCAGGAGGAAGTGAGCTCCCCCTGGCACCCTGACAGCTGCAGAGAGAGCTCGGCCCAAATTCCAGCTCTGCCTAACAGCCTCCTCTGCCACCCTTCTGTGACCTGATTCATCTGGATCTCAGTCTTCTCACCTAAAAAATGGGGACAAATGTGCCCAGCATAGTTCTTAGGAAGACTTAAGGCACATAAGAAAATAAGAAAAGGCTGGGGTGAGAAATATTATGAGATTGCTGGAAACTAAGGAGTCAAAGAAACAGGCTGACAGCAAAGCCTGTGGGCACTGGGGAGCCGGCCTCAACACCTAACCGAACCCCAGAACATTCCAGAGAAAGGAAGCCTGGGCTGGGACCCCTGTGTCGGTCCAAAGCCCTGGGAGAAGCCGATTGTTGGTTTTGCCCCCAGGCTAATGTCAAGGAGAAGAATTCTCTAATTGAAATGAGAAATCTGCCCGGGAGATTCCTTCCTGCTGGTGGGCACGAGGCTGGAAAAAAGTGCACCAATGCCCCGGGCGTAACTGCTGGCCTACCTGAGGGGCAGAGAGGCCCCCAAGAATGTCACAGGCTCATGCCACGTGGCAGTGGGGTCTGCACTCGCACACCACACACGGGGCATTTCTACTTTGCATCCATGCTGCCCACACACACAGTCACAGCTTCCACCCGTGTTGAAACTGGCAACCACAGGACAGATCTAGACCCCCCCCCCCGATTTACACATTTAAATATCAACCAAGAATCAGCAGGCATCTGTAGAAAACATCAGCATAAAAGAGAGGCCTAAAAGTGAGCAGAAGAATCACCAGTAAAACAGAGTTAAATGCAGGAAACAAAAGACCACTTTTTAAAAAATTGAATTACCATCTTCAAAGAGATTCAAGATAGTCACATATCCATAAAAGAAGAATAGACCACCATAATATGAGATCAATCAAGAAACTCAGAATTCTGGGAAAATGAAAAAACGATTACAGAAATAAAAACGAACATATTAAAAGTGGGGAACTAAAGAATGGGTTTGATGGGAACTACACGCTCCACGCCTCTTTCCAGTGGATACCGGGGACACAGGGCTGCATGGGGAGAAGGGAGAGGAACAGAGGGTGAGGGGGACCTCACAACTTCTGTGTGTCTTACAAAGAGCAAAATCTATTTTTTTTTTTAGATGGAATCTCGCTCTGTCACCAGGCTGGAGTGCAGTGGCATGATCTCAGCTCACTGCAACCTCTGCCTCCCGGGTTCAAGCTATTCTCCTGCCTCAGCCGCCCAAATAGCTAGGACTACAGGTGCATGCCACCACGCCCAGCTTAATTTTTGTATTTTCAGTAGAGATGGGGTTTCAGCACGTTGGCCAGGATGGTCTCGATCTCTTGACCTCGTGATCCACCCTCCTCAGCCTCCCAAAGTGCTGGGATTACAGGCATGAGCCACCGCACCTGTCCCCAAATCAATTTTTTAAAAATAAAAGAGCAGCAGGACTCAAGATAAAGGAGAAAATGATAGAAAAGTGAAGTGCGGTTGGGAGTGAGTTAATGAACAACAGCCACACCATGAGAGCCTAGGTTATGGCTACAAGGGACCCACTCCTTTGCCTCTGAGCTTCGTGGGAGCTCAGTGAAGGTGAAAGGCAAAGCCAGGGACACTGACCTGCATCGAGGCAGGGCAGAATTAGACAGGAATCCAGCCCAAAGAGGAAGCCCTCGCTTTGCCCGGAGGTGACCTCCTTAAGCATGGCCCAGAAGCTCCTCGGAGACCCATCTGGAGTCCTCCCTAACACACAGGAAAATGTGTGACAGCTCAGTGCAAGAACTCTGGAATCCCACCCCAGAGCATCGAAGAGCATCTTTGAGCCCCTAAAAAACCCATTAGTTATCATTTGTCTTCCCTTGGACCCAAGAAGTAACCATCCTGCCTTTCCTATGCTAAGCAGATGGCACATCTCTCTCACGTCATGAGACAAAGGAGAACTTAAGCAAGTGAGTGATAGTCACGGAAAGTCATTCACATGCTGGCCCTTGATTTCCTGGGAACCAAGAAGAAGGTGCATTTTCTCTCCAGGATGCATCTCCCTGAAATGGACACAGTGGTACTCCCCAGCCCCCTTCCAAATGCTCACCCCCAACCCCAGGAATATCAGCTGCGGGGCTTGTAGCTTGCCCTTCAATGGGACTGCTGTCTACTGCAGAGAACTCCTTTGTCCAAGGGAACTGCCTGCTGTTCACTTTTAGGCCTCTCACTTACGGTGAAATGACTGGTGTTGCAGGAATCAAAGGCTTGGCAGTCCCCTCACCTCCATCTGGGACAACGCTAAAAAGCCACCTGAGCAACACAGCTCCCTATGGGATGACGTTCATCAGAACCACAGGATGGGCCAAGCCAGTTTCTCCCCTGCCCAAGCGTGTTTCCTGGACCAGCAACATCAGCACCTTCCACTTGCCAGCAGTGCCCACTTTCAGCTCCTCCCCAGACCTGCTGAGTCAGAACGTTTGAGAGTGCAGCCCAGCAGTCTTGTTTTAACTGAGGTCCAGGTGATTCTGTTGGGTAAAGTTTGAGAAGCGGAGTATCGCGGGCTACTGGCAGAAATCGAATGCAAGTCATTAGACTTTCCTATCAGCAGAAGACCAAGAGACAGTGGTAGAGGACAGTCAAACTCCAGCGACGTGACACGTTCTGTATTTGTGCACCACACCCCTGGTTCCAGGTACTCCTCTGCTTAAAGCCCAACAGGCTGGGGTGCAAGGCTCTTCATAACCATCTCTGCTGGTGTCCCAGCTCCCACGCAGGCAGGTTTCCCCTCCATAGGCTGACAGTGTCACCAGACCACCCCTGCAGTGGCTGCTCCCTCTGCCTAGAACATCCCCCCTACTCTACACACCCCAGATAGCCCACCTGGCATTCCTGTAAGACTTCACCGTGTAAAACCTTCCCAGACTCCTGGCACTGGCACTGCTCAGCCAATTTTATATTTAATTATCACTCTGCATTTTGAGCCAATTGATTACAAATCCATATAGCCATTCATCCAGTAAATAAAACTTTTCTATTGAGTCACTGAGCCTCCAGGACAGGGTTGAATCCCCAGCACCCACTAGACACCGCATAAAAACCTGTTGAACATCTGAGAAACCCAGCAGTAAACAGGCCATTAAATATTGAAAAGCCACAATCACGTGGCTCATCCTAGCAGGCACCAGGATTAGCAATTGTACGGTAGCAGGTTTTAAATATCAGGGAAATTGATCAAAATTTATTATGCTGTGTCATACAACATCGTTTCACGAAGACATAAAATTACAATTTACCACAACTCATTAGGTTAATAATTACTTACCATATGTTTTTACTGTTGCTCCCAAACCATACTGAAAAATCACCCTGTAGGTTTGAATTCATGTAAATAGGATGACTGCCAACTCCATGGATACAAGATGACAGAAGGAAGACAGTGGACTGAAATCCTGGCTAGAAAGCACGCACGTGCCCTGCGGCAGTGCTGCGACTCTCTTCACCATCCTCTTCTAGTTTACCTGTGCTACGCTTTCTTCCCACACCATTGGTTCTCAACCAGGGGCAACGTCTGGAGACATTTTTGTTGTCACGACTGGGGGCAGGGGGATGCTCTTGGCATCTACTGGGTAGACGCCAGGGATACTACTAAACATTCTACCATGCATGCTGCAACTCCCACAACAAACAGTTATTAGGTCCAAAATGTCCAAGTGCCGAGGCTGGGAAACAGCATTCTAAATTAGACAGAATTTCCATACCTGTTACTTTCATCTGATCTTCACAGCAATAGAAGACAGGCACTTCTGTCCCCTTGTACAGATAAGAAAACTGAGACCTGAGCAGCTAAGTGATGGGCACAAGTTCACCTGCCCAAGCCACTGGATGGTGCAGCTGCGATGTGAACCAATGTTCTCTGCCTCCAAAACTCACTGTCTCTGCTACACAGCTTCAAGAAGGTAGCAGAAGGTAGAGGAAATGAGCAACTCTCTCCCAATTCACAATCCTGGACACGCCGATAAGAGACTCCTTCAACCCAGAGGCTCAGGAAAATCAGGTCCAGGGACCAAGACATGGAAGCAACCGATGTCGGGACGGCTAGCAGCCCAGGGCCGGAAAGTGGCGGTTCATGCCTGCAATCCCAGCATTTTGGAAGGCTAAAGCGGAAGGATCTTAAGTTTAAGCCCAGGAGTTTGAGGCTGTACTGAGCTATGACTGTACCACTGCACTCCAGCGTGAGCAACAGAGCAAGACCATGTCCCTAGGAAAAAAAAAAAAAAAGAAAACATGGCGGGACAGCTGTGGGGCGTTCTCCAGTAGCTGGTGCAGAAAAGCAGGTTCCTCTCGCATTTTAACTTTCAGTTGGGCTGCTCTTTGTGGATGAAAATGAAAGCATTTCCTGCGGGGGCCAAGTGCTACACATACATGATCTCCAACCCTCAAGCTCCAAAGGGGAGATGTCAGTGTGCCCATTTTACAGATGAGGAGACTGAGCCCAGGGAAATTAAATAACTGGCCTGCACTGATGGTGGTGAAGGAAGTATTCAAACCCAAGTCTGCCAGATTCCACAATTCACAATGCCTTCATATCCTGAGACCAACTCTAGGAAATCAGAGAAGCAAAATAGATCACCCTGCAGAATCCCATAAAGGGGAGGCACAGGACCTTGTCTTTCATGCCGACTCAACTCCTCTTCCCACCTACCAGCTGCTCTGTGTGCCAGGCTCTGTGCTCCAAGCCTACTTGGGGAAGCTCCTCTAGGAATGGAATGTCAGCCACTGACTCTGAGCCTCTACCCTGTCCTGCCCGGGACTCCTTGTGCCCCACAAAGTATTCAGATGACAACAGCCAAACGGTTGCTAAGTTCCTCAAGCCACAGGTTACAACTGGCAACCGCTAGATTCATTCATTCATTCAGCAAATATTTGCTGAGCACCTATGTCTCAGGCCAGCACTGGGAATACAAAGGTAAAGGCAGACCCAGTGGTTCCTGCACTCTGAAGGACAGCAGGCCCATCTCCTCAAAAAGCCCCATCCCACCAGCATTCCCTCACGGTACTCCCTCCGTAGTCAGAAAGGCTGTCCCCAGCCTGTATTTCATTATATTTCCACCCCGCACCATCCCTCTAGGCTGATGATCACTGATTTGCTTTCCCTTTGCATACAGGAAAACAGAGGCCCAAAGAAGGGCACTGACAGGCTCCACATCACCCAGCAGACAGGGGGTGGGGGGAGCACTGCCAGGCTGGGGCTGCTCCTACCATGCAAAAGTCCTGGGGTCCTTCCTGGAGGAGCCCCCAGCACAGGTTAGGAGAGGAGCTTTGGGGAACATATTTAGATGGAAAGTAAATGAGAGCCTCCTAGCAGAGATGCAGACATCCATCTAAGCCCTCCCTGGGGCCAGCCATCTCAGCTCTAAGCCCACCCGTCCCAGGGTGCCTTCCATGGGACCCACTCGCAGCTGCCTGTGCCCCTGCAGAAAGGAGCGGCAGGAATCTCACCCACAAAGGATGCTGGGCAGGCCTCACATAGGTCAAGTTCAGATCAAGTCCATAGTTTAACCCCACTTCATGAATGTGTCAAAAAGAGTTTCTAATCATTCATTAACCAAGTTTGTCCAGGTCTCATCCTTACAAGATGCTGTGCCCAGAGCTGTGTGGGTGGAAAGTTGAATCCTTCACCCGCCAGCACATATTTACTGAGCAATTATGGGTCAGCCACCATGCCAGGTGCTGGGCAGAATTCCTGACTGCCAGGAGCCCACAAAACCTGTACACAAACAACCAAACCACCTACACAAACTGTGGTCCTTGAATCAGCAGCAACATCACCTGGAGAGCTCATTAGACATGCAAATTCCCAGGGCCCCATGCCAGACCAATTGAATCAAATCTCTGGGGATGGAGCCCAAGAATCTGTTTTTAAAATCTTGCCAGATGAAAGACATGGAATCAACTCAAATGCCCATCAATGTTAAACTGGATAAAGGGAACGTGGTACATATATACCACGGAATACTTTGCAGCCATAAAAGGAATGAGATCATGTCCTTTGCAGGGGCGTGGATGGAACTGGAAGCCATTATCCTCAGCAAACTAACCCAGGAACAGAACACCTAGCACAGGAACAGAAAACCAAATGATGCATGTTCTCATTTATAAGTGGGAGCTGAATAATGAGAACACATGGACACAGGAAGGGGAACAACACACACCGGTGCTTGTCAAGGGGTCGGGGGGAGGGAGGGAGAGTATCAGGGTGAATAACCAATGCATGCGGGGCTTAACACCTAGGTGATGGGTTGATAAGTGCAGCAAACCACCAATGCACACGTTTCCCTATGTAACAAACCTGCACATCCTGCATATGTATCCCAGAACTTAAAATTAAATTAAGTTTAAAAAAATATTGCCAGACAATTCTTCATGTGTACATAGATTTGAGAAACACTACTCTAGATCATGAGACCATCCTCAACTTCCCTATTTAAAATCACAAGTCAGCCCTAAGCCTTGGGACCCCCAACTCTCTTTCCTGTTCCATTTTCCTCCAAAGTCATATTGCCATCAATCACGAGACCATATATTTATGACTTCCCACACTGATAGAGAAGCTCCAGAGGGCAGCAATTTGAGTGACTTTTGTTCACTGCTGCAGCATCCGTTGCCTTGCACGGTGCCTAGCACCAAGAAGCGCTCAATAAATATTGTTGGTAGAATAATGGATGGCAGAACATGCCACATCTTATCCAGTGCCAGTTCTTTGGGAAGCCTGGAGGGAAAGAGAAGTTTTCTGGCTGTGAAACACCACATGGGGAAGGTGGTACCCAGGTTGGCCTTGAAGGATGTTCAGTCCAGGGATGAAGGATGCTGGAACAGAGATGCTAAGCCTCTTCCTGGAATGGGCCCTAGATGGTTGACATTGTTGTTATCTAATTAGAAGCTGGTATGTGCCAAGAACTGTCCCAACCTGTGTCACTTCACTTAACCCTCCTGAAACTCACAGGCAGGCAATGTTGTCTTTCAGAGAACACCAAGACTCAGAGATAATAAATGATGTTCCCCGCCCACAAAAAGACTTGTGTAAGAATGTTCACAGCAGCTTTACTTACAATAGCTCCAACTTGGAAACAAACCCAAATATCCATCTGCAGGTGAATGATAAACCAATTGTATGATATTTACACACTATTACTCAGCAATTAAACAAACTAGGATATATACAACAACGTGGATGAATGTTGAAGACATTACTTTGAGCAAAAAGACAGACACACAAATGTTTATGTTGCATATCAAGTTCTAGAACTTAGACATGGTTAATATACCTAAGTTGAACTTAAAGAAAGCATTGGTAATAGAAATCAGATAAGTAGTTGCCTCTGGAGGTGCGGATAGGGCACGATGACTGTAAAGGGATGTGAGGAAACTTTCTGAGATGAGGGAAATGTTCTCCATCTGGACGGGGATGCTGGTTACATGGGTGTTGATATTTGTCAAAACTCGTGGAACTGTACACTTAAAATCTTCATGTTATTGTATGTAAATCATATCTCAGTAGAAAATGAGCTAAAAATCATCTGCCCTAGGCCACTAAGCAACAGATATTGGAACACAGGCTTGCCCAGTTCCGATGGCCAGTTTACACTAGTATGCCATAGTTGAGCAGGGATTCCCCAACTGCCCCCCAGCCTGGTAGAGTGCCTTGCCAAAATCTGAATGGAGTTCATAGTTACCCTAGGAAAGATGTTATGGCTGTAAACCCCTAAACTGTGACAGAGACTTGCAAAGAGGCCGAATGAGTATCCTGCTGGGAGTCCAGAAACCTGGGCTCAGGCCTCATCTTGGCTCTTTACTTGCTGTGTAATCTGTGAGTACGCGCCTCAGTGACTCAGTTTCCCCTTCTGTAATGCAAAGAAGGAGACCAATGGTTCCCAGCATGGAGCCACAGATCCATGGGGGCCACGGGGCCACAAATCCGTATACTCAAAAAGCACCTTTATTACATTAAATAGTAATGGATCTTCTTCATACCTGGTAAGCTATTTTCCTAATGCATGCTAATATTACTGTGATTAATAAAATACACATCTATTTCAAAGTAAAAATAAAACCATAGCAGCTTTTCCTCAGTGTGTATTTTCTCAAACAAACGATACCAAAAGAACAACCAATGTTCGTGACTTTGGTTTAAAGAGGCTGGGAATCTCTGTGTAGAGGATCACTAAGGGGACAGTCGTCAAGGGGACGGTCGCCAAGGGGATGGTCGCCAAGGGCCCTTCCAGGTCAACTGCCCCATAGTTGTCGGGCATCACTTAGGCAAATGCTTGCCCTTATGTATATAAAGCCTGGCGCCCTGTGCAACAAGCCTCTTGTCTGGGCTCCAGGGACGAGAGCCCCCCCCCAGCTTTGTGTGGGTACGTCCACTCCCCAGTGTGTGGATGCAGCCCAGCCTACAGGCCCCAAGTGTGGTCACTACTACACCCTGAGCCTCGGTTTCCCCTCCAGCTTTGATAGTGACTGAAGGTGGAGCCTGAGCATTTCCCTCCCCAACCACACCCCATCCACTTCTTAAGCCAGAAAAGGGGAGTTTCTGTTCACAGCCTGGCTCCACCCCCCAACCACCACCACTGAGGCCACGCCCACTTGGGAATCCGTTACCAAAAGACCTCTAGGCCCTAGATGAGTACAGTGACCTTCCCCTCCCGCCTCACCCTGCTCTAGCCTGAAGGACTGAGTAGCAGGTTTCACATCCAAGTGCAAGGTCAGACCTTCCTTTCACCTATCCAGTGGCTCAGCTGCATCCCCACCCTCACCCGTGCCCCGCCCCACTCTGTACACATTCTCATCTATGGGCCAGGGGTTCTACATTACACACAGAAACCAGAATCGCCTGCTTCTCATTCCCTCCCTGCCGGTCCCTTTCTGAGGAGATCGCACAGGTTCTGGTGCTGAGTCAGAGGTTTACAAAGCATGAGAATCAAGCAGGGGCCTCGGCTGAGTCCTGCCTCCAACGGTCCCCATTTGGGACAGCCCCACCCAGGCGAGATTTACAGAAATACCACCCTCAAAGGGAGTGCTCCAGGCTAAGCCCCTACCCACTCAGACTTTGACTCACAAATGCCCAACCCACCCACACCCCCAAACCAGAGGCTGGAACCTATCTCACCAACTTCACATTTTTAAAAATAACAAAGCCAAGGGCAGAAGACAGATCAACTGCCCCCACACCCAACCTTCTCCTCCCTGAAAACTCCACTTGCTACTTTTAATCTATTTTCCCTCCAACAGACTGGAGGCAGCTCCCGGCCTTCTCCTGAGGTTACCATCCCCCTTCTTCGGCTTCTAACTTTGCAGGTCACTGGACAAAAGAGAACCACCCCCACTCTTCGCAAGACCTCACTTGTCACCCACCCCCACCCCATATCGCGCAGGCCCTGGTGGCCCAGACCCTTCCTGCCCCCAGCTAATTGCGGGGTGCTTTGTCAGAGGCCGCTCCCCTAGGGCCTGAAGCCCGGGAGATCCCGGGATCTGTGCCGGGACGCCCCCATCCTGCGGCATCCCCACTACCAGGGGCCGGACGAAAAAAAGCCTGCGAGGCTGGGGAGAGACCCTGGGGGCCGCGGATCCAGCCACCGGACGCGCACTCACCACGCATCGCTACGGAGCCCGCGCGTCTGCGCCGAGGCCACGGGAAACCCACGCGCGCTGTTCAATCCGGGCTCCGAGTGACGAAAAGCCGCGCTCGGCTCCAGCCGGCCCGGGACCGACGCACCGACTGGCCGACGCGCGGACAGTCTGGCTTCCTAACTAAGTTTGAAAGTTCCCTCCCTGGAAACCGAAGGAAACGCGGACTGCGCAGAGGCGCCCAACCCATCCGGGCTGGGCCAGGCGGGGCAGTGAGACCTGATGCCTCGGGTTCGGGGTTCCAGGCACGCGAGCCTCCATCGCTGGGAACGCGCCCGGCGGAGCGCAGCAGGGACCTGGCGGGGGTGGGGGCAGCGATCTTGGAAACATGGAGGAGGGAGGGTGTCATGCATTACAGCCCCAGCCTGGAGGGACGCCTGCTCACCGTTCCCGGGAGGGGACAGGCCTCGATTGGCCGCTGTCTACTCGGAATCCGAGGCCCCGCCGGGCAGTGACGGCCAATTAGTAAACCGCCCAATTAGTGCGCAGCGGCGCTGAGAAGTTAAACCTCGACGTGCGAATGTGGATGACCGCGGTGTGGCCGTCCCTGGGTGTGACCTTGTGTGACTGCGCGGCCGTCAGGACGATCGCGTCTGAGGCTCCCCGTCCAGGGGGTAGCTGTGTGTGTCCGCGTGCGCCCTGGGAGGCGTGATGACTGCGTGCGTGTGGCTGTCGAGTGACTTCTTTGTGTGACTGTAGCCAGTTGCGCCTGGGTGTGACAGCGGATGGGGGCATGTCACGGTGTGTGTGGCATGGGAGCGTGCGTGGGTGACTCGTCTGTGGCGGCGAGGCTGCTTGTGGGTGAGTGGCTGCGTGTCGTGGTGTGTAAATGACTGTCAGGAAGACTGGCGTGGGACGGTGCGACCGTGGAAGTGGTGCCTGGCTGTCCGCGCGTGGCCTCGGGTCCCTGTGTGTCGGCTTGGGAAGGACTGCGAGGCTGTCAGGGGGACGCGGGTGAGGGGCCACTGTGTCGTCGCACGGTGGCTGTCGGGATGACTTCGGCCCGCGATCAGCACAACTCAGGGAGCGTGCGTGGCCGCGAGGGGATCGAGGTGAGCCGCCCGTGCCCGTCGGTGGTGCCGATGTGCGCGGCCCTGTGAGACCCGGGAGCGCCCGCGTCCCGAGCCGCCAGGTGACTCCGGCCCCGCCCGCCGGGGCCCCAGCCCGCCCCCGCCTACCTTGCCGCCGTGGTAATAGTCCAGGTGCGCCAGGCCGGCAGGCTCGGCCCCGGGCCGCGCGCCCACCGCGGGCGCCGAGGGGTACAGGCGGACGTCCATGGCGGGCGCGGCGGCGGCGGCGGCGGCTCCCGCGGGCAGTGCCTGGGCGGGCGGCGGGTGGGAGCCAGTGTGCGAGCGGGACTGCAAGCGCGGGGGGGCGGGCCGGGGGCGGTGCCCGGAGGAGCGCCCCGCCCCCGCCCCCCGCCCCGCCTGCGCGCGCTATTGTTCCGGCCTAGGGCGCTGCCGAGGGCCAGGGGCCCGGGCCGGGGCCGGTAGGTCCCTCCCCGGAGCTGGACCGCCGCCGGGTCCCGTCCCAGCCCTGCCTCCCAGAGGGGGGCGCGCCGGTCCTGACGGCGCTTTTCCGTCCCGCCTTTCGCCACCCACGGTGAGGAGAGAGAGAAGCCCGAACGACACCCCTCCGCAGAAGTGGGACACTCTTTGCCCTAAATACCGGAGGCGGCGCTAGCCTGGCGGCGTGGGGGCGGGGAGAGAAGAGGAAGGTGGTGACAGGACCACTTTGGAGATGGGTGCTGCCTTACCTGGGGGACTCTGGCCAGAGCCTGAGGCTGCTCTTAGGATGCCCGTCCCCTCCTCTTCTCACTGGTCTGAGTCAGCTTGAGAGGCCCCCCGGAGATTGCCGCACTTAAACTCTCACTCACATATGGGGAAACTGAGTCAAGGACTTGCAGCACCAGTAATGGAACTCCAGGTGGGTGGACTCCACTGCCCCTAAAGGATCCAGAACTGAAACCACCTGGAGAAGGCAGAAGGACCCCGCCCCTTTTAATGATAGGGAAGGGAGGGCGGTAGGAATGCGGAGTGCCCGAAGGTCTGAAGAGGGGCCTAGGATCTGCCCCCAGTTACCGTCTCTTGGAATGAGGAAAGGAAGAAAATGAGATGGGAAGGGGATGGCTCTGATGGTGGATCAGAAAGGTGACTGTGAAACGGGATTCCTCCCCAACCAAAAAAAAAAAAAAAAAAAACCCTCTCGTTCTAGATATAACTAGCTGGTTGCTAGACTGTTGCAGCCCCATCCCCCTTTTCATGCAAGCATTGTCTACGCTAGCAATCTCCACTGTCTCACTGCTGACTGCTCCAGATGTGTCTGACTGGGAGAGGCCAGGAGGCAGAAGTCAGTCAGAATGGCATTCTTGTGTGGCATCAGGATATCGGATGCCATTTGGAGAAAAGGATTTGAGCTTTCTGACCACTCAGGAGCTAGCTTAGAACTTAGTTCTCAACTGCTGCTTGGGCTTTGCTTGTCCTGGCCTAGAACTAGGACCATTAGAAAGATCCATCAACAAAAGATCGGTATGGGAAACAGGCATTCACTGAAGCCTCGGGAACAACAGAGAGAAATTATAGCTCAGAAAGGAAAGAACTTCCAAATAGAGATTTCAGCGGTCATTGTTTCTAGAAATACAATGCCACACCTCATCAGAAAAAATTTTCCATGGTCCTCTATTTTTTTCATCTGGATATCCAACTGACTAGCACTCTTTATTAAAAAGATCAGCACCGGCCGGGCGCGGTGGCTCAAGCCTGTAATCCCAGCACTTTGGGAGGCCGAGGCGGGTGGATCACGAGGTCAAGAGATTGAGACCATCCTGGTCAACATGGTGAAACCCCGTCTCTACTAAAAATACAAAAAATTAGCTGGGCATGGTGGTGCGTGCCTGTAATCCCAGCTACTCAGGAGGCTGAGGCAGGAGAATTGCCTGAGCCCAGGAGGCGGAGGTTGCGGTGAGCCGAGATCGCGCCATTGCACTCCAGCCTGGGTAACAAGAGCGAAACTCCGTCTCAAAAAAAAAAAAAAAAGATCAGCACCACCACCCCCAACACACACACACACACACACACACACACAAATTCTTCTCCAATGCTAACATTCTCATAAATCAAGTAGTCTGTATGTGCATGAGACTGTTCCTGAATTCTCTATCCTGTTCTGTTAGCCTATTTTTCTATCCCTGTGCCATTATTACAGTGTCTGGATTACTGTGGCTTTATAAGTCTAAATGTCCCATGAAATAAATCTACCCACTTGGTTCTTTAAGACTGTATTGGCTATTCTTGATATTTGAATTTTCACAGAAATTTTGAAATCAGCATACCTATTCATATACATACACACAAACACACTGACACAATCTTGCTGGGATTTCAATTGGTATCACTTTGAACCTTTAGATCAATTGGAATAAAATTAACATTTTCAATAAAAGTTCTTATCCATGAACATGGTATGTCCTTTCATTTATTTTGGGTTTTTAAAAAAATTATCTTAGCAATGTTTTGTAGTTTTCTACAAAAGATGTGGAGACCTTGCACATCTTTTATTAGATTTAGCCCTTGGTATTTCTTGTTGCTATTATGAATGGTTTCTTTATTTTCTGTTTGTTGTCAGTGCAGTGTTGTTTTACACAAATTATTTGACACTCTTCCCTTTGGGAAAGGGTTAGTCTGAGTGAATCAGTTTTAACAAAAACAGTGTGACAGAAATGAATCTGTGTGACTTCTGAGGCTAGCTAGGTCATAAAAGTTAATAGGACTTCTACCTGACTCCCTCTCTTGGGACTTTTTCCTTTGGAACAATAAGTCATCATATAAGAACAATTAGGCTGCCATGCATTGAAGAAGCCCAAACTAACCCACACAGAGAAATCATATGCAGAGACCTTGATACTAAGTAAAGAGGGATTCCTAGCCAGTCCTCAGCTGTGCCCACCCCTGCTGTTTCTGTTCCATCTGCTATCTGGCTGCACTCACAAAAGCCTGAACTGTGCAGATGAGCCCTTCTTGAATCGAAAATGCACAGAAACCATAAAAGATAACAAATGATTATTTTTACTTTAAGCCACAAAGTTTTGGGGTGATTTGTTACTTAGCAATATAGGTCTGAAACGTAGTATAAATAGATTTTTATGTAATGCCCTTGTATCCAGCAACATTGCCAAACTCATTTATTAATTCTAGTAATTCATCTGTAGATTTTTTGGCTTCTGAAAAAATACCATTTTCTATCTCATCTGTAAAAATGAGAGTTTTAGTTTTTTTCTTTTTTCTTATAAGTTTTGTTTCTTTTTCTTGCCTGTTGCACTAGCTAGTATCACCAGTATAATTTTTTTAAGAGGTAATAGTAGCAGACACCTTTGTTTGTCTCATTCCTGATCTCAGAAGGAAAACTATCACTATTTCACCATTAATTATAATGCTCACTGTAGTTTTATTTTTTTTTCTTTCATTTTTCTTTGTTTTGTTTTTTTGCAGATACTTCTGTTGCAGATTGCGTAAACCAGTCTTCACAGAAATACTCTGGGTCAGGAAATAAGACTGCAGTGGCTATTTTACAGATGAGAAGAGTGAGACCCAGTGGGGAATGCACAACGTGACAATTAATAATAGAGCCAGGACTATACATAAGTCTGGAAATCCCACCTGGAGCACTTCCTACTGGCCAAATTTCCACAGTGTTGGTCCCAATAGCTCTGGCCAGAGGTGTAGAACAATGTCCAGCAGAGTTTGAAGACCCATATGCAATGGGTCGGCTACAGACAGCTATTTGACTTTTCTGTAGCCTGCCAGCAGCAGCAACGATCCATATCCACTTCCTTCCCTGAGGAGGGAGCCAGCACCAAGGAGGTATCTGAGAAGTTCAGCAGCAAAGTCCACCAAGGCCCCAAAGCTTGATCTTGCCACTTCATGGTGGCAGTTGATCAGACAGGAAGTGGATGGCTCAGTTCCCCCAAAGAGGCACCACAGCCTCATCTGTTGTCTTGAAGATGGGGGTGGGGCTTGAGGTCTCCTCTCTTCCCTTTGATTACAAGGGAAAATCTGTGAGATAGGAACCTCAGGTCTCAGCCAGCGGTCCAGCTGGTCCAGTCTGGAGACACAGATTAGCTGTTTGTTCATCTTCCAGCTCTTAGTTTCTGATATCATAAATAGCTGAGATATCAGAATATAGATGTGTTTTAATATGTTTTATTAACCTTGAGGTATGGTAAGGACAACACATCAGGAGATGATTGCCAATGACAAGATAGTTTGGTACTCCCAGGTGGACACTTACCCATGGGATCCAAGAGGGAAATGAGTCCTACTCCACCTATTGCTCCTTTACCTAGGGAAATGTCTTGTCTTTAAATCAAAAGATCTAATCCCTAAAAAACAATTATGACAGAGGAACTAAATACCCAACTGTGGGAGCACTTAGATCTAGTAATGAATCTTCTTCCTCTTTCTCCTTATAGGCATATGGTAGACTTGTACTCCACCACCCACTTGAATTTCAGTGTGACCATGTGACACTTTATCTAATGGAACATGAACAGAAGTGGTGTATGTCACTTCCAGGTGGAAGCTTTAAGGGCCTGAGCATATTTAATCCTATTCTCTGAGCCATAAAAATGCTAACAAATATCAACTCATTTTTTAAGACCTAATTCCAGTACCATTTGTTTGGTTAAGACTGCTTTCCAAGACTCCAACTTAGCGCTCCAATTTGCTGCTCCAATAATCATCTGCACACAGGACTATTAGTGTGAATCTCAAGGAAATGAAATATCACATTTGCCCTGTGACTTTCTCCAAGGCGAGGACAACGGCTTGCTCATATCAGTGCCCCCAGTGACTAGCAGAGGGGCTAGCAAGGCATGGAGGCTTCATGCCCACCTCTGGAGAGAAGACCTTCACACACACACACACACACACACACACACACTTCAGATTCCAGCTCACAGATGGGCCATGTTTTCCGGTGAGAGAAGTCACAATTCAGCACTCTGGTGAGGCACTGGCTACATCTGTGTCTGTCCCTTCCTTCCCAGTAACCAGCGTGCATGTAGTGAGATATGTAAAGCTGGATTGAGTTGTGGAAAATGGAAGTCCACAGGGAAATCCTCACTTCAAAACTCAACTTCTCTTAGTTGAGGTCAAAAGCAGATCCTGAGACACAGATTCTGGTGCAAGAAGTTTATGGGAGAGCAATTCCAGGACACACAGGAAGTGGTGTGGGAAAGTGAGACGAGAGAGGAAGACAGTCAAGAAAGGGCATATTAGCCAACAAATTATTGCTGTGGGCAACTGGAGCCTAGCTCCACTGGGGAATTCTGGAAATAGCATAGAGCACATACTCAGAGTTATCCCACTTAAAGAACGAGGAATTAGGGTCTTTACCCACCAACTCTCTTAACACCCTTGGTTGAAGTCTACTCCCAGGGGCATTCATTCCCAGGTAGTTCAGCCTGAGAGGAGTAACAGGGCTGTTGCAACCAGAGAAAACCCTTAAGCAAAGAGACGCACGTACAAGCTATACATATCTCCTCCAAGAACTTGGCAGAGGTGGGTGGCTATTGTCTGAGGCAGCAATTGGCATTCCCGGAGCCCTGGCCATGGTGCCCTCTGGCCAACAGCATGCAGACCTGTCCCTTATTTCTGACAATGAGCCAAAGAAGCTCACAATTCATACTCAAAGTGTCTGCTGGACAAAAGATCTAATGGACCAACACATGTGTGGCAGACTTTGGCACAAAGTGACTTACTTTGGCCCCTGCACATAAAAAGTATGCAAGATGAGATGTCGAAGACTCTGAATGCAAGTCCTGGACTCTGCTCAACTTCCTTATCCAACAATCCTATGAAGTAGTTCCTATCTTATCAATGAGGAAACTGAGGCACAGAGAGGCCAAGTAACTTACCTGCCATTAGTACAGGTTGTAGCCAAGATGTGTAACTAGCCAGTTTGGCTCCCAAATTCACACTTGTAACTACTGCACCTCATTGCATCTTTCTAATCTGTCATATAAATTTCAGGGTAAGGTAAAAAGAAAACGCTATTAGCGTTTTACTTGAAATTACATTTAATTATTCAATTAACTTGGGGAGAATTAACTTTTTCAATAAAAAGTTATTTTAATTCAGACAGATAGGAATACTATTAAAGTTTTGAAAATTGATATTATATCCAAGAAAAATTTTAAAACTCTCTTATTTCCTGTTTTTCTACAGATTTCCTTTGACTTTCTGTGTAGATAGTCCTGTTATCTGGAAGGGGTGGGGGTTGATTCTGTTCTTCCTTTCCAATCTTCTTACAACTTCTTTTTCTTTTCCTATTGCATTGTCCAGCACCTCTAGAATCAATGTTAAATAGAAGTGGTGATATCAGGCATTCTTGTCATGTTCCTTACTTCAGTGAACATACTTCCTACATTTCACCATTAAGACATTAAATAAGATACTTATTATAGCTTTTAGCAATACATTTAACAATTAATAAAGTTTCTTTTTATTCCTAGTCTGCTAAGATTTTTTTCTGGCATGAATTAATTGTAGTTTACCATGAGTTTTTTGTTTTTTTTTTTTTTGGCATCTATTGAAATAACCATCTGGGTTTTATCATCTAACCTATTAATAATATGTATTATATAAATAGATATTATTCATATTGAACTAATTGCTGGGATTTCTATTTGGTCCTAATTTGTTATTAATATTATCATTTGAAACAGGGTCTCACTCTGTTACCCAGGCTGGAGTCCAGTGGTGTGATCATAGCTCACTGCAGCCTCAAACTCCTGGGCCCAAGTGGTCCTTCTGCCTCAGCCTCCCATGTGGCTGGTATTACAGCCATGAGCCACTACATCCAGCCATAATGTATTTTCTAATACACTGCTAAACTACATTTGCAGTTAATTCACTTAGGATTTTTTTTTTCGCATCCATGTTAATAAGCAAAATTGGTCTAAAATTCTGTGCTATTGTTGCCAAGCTTTCTGTATCAAGGTTATACTGGTTTTGCCTAATGAATGGGAAAGAAGAATTTTAATAACTGATTCAACTCTTAAATTATAATTGCATCATCATATTTTTTCTTAGTAAATGTTGGTATGCTTTTCTAGAACATTGTTCATTTCACTTAGCTTTTCAAATGCATTGCGGTAAACATGTCTTTCGTATTATGATTTTTTCAATGCTCTTGTATCTGTTACCTATGCTCTAGTACTTAGAAAGCATTTGGCATATTGGTTAAATTAATATAAGAAAGATATTTTTTAGCACATGCCAGGGACTAAAGATTCAAGCTATGATTGAGACATGATTTGTGCTCATAGCTGAACTGGGGAGACAGACAGGTAAATGGCCAATTACATACAGTATGATTAACATAATAGAGTTAAGTACAAAGTGGATTGGGAACACTTTGTACTTAAAGTGGAGAACTTCCTCAGGGAGGTGAGGCTAAGCTGGGCACTGTAGGATAAGTAGGAGTTAGGCAGGTGAAAGAGATGGCTGTTTCTTGGCCTTACCTTTGGACTCATCTTCAGAAACTCAGCTCTGAGCAAGGGTGAGGTGCCCAGACGCAGGAATTTGTGATCTTAAATCTTCTTCATTTCCACAGGAGAATGTCTACTAATGTTTCTCCCTTCTAAGAATAACAATAATCAACTTTGGTCCTAGATGCCCCTCTGGTGCCATAGTTTCTATCATCTGCTATAGCACAGGCTTGGGTAAAGGAGAATAGAGTCAGCTACTACTTCTCACCTTGAGGACAAACTTTGGCAAAGCCCCTTCTGGTAATGACCATTCCCCAGCTGCTGGCGGCTTCACGAGCAGGCCCGCTTTAGGGGGCGCATGAGGACAAGAACACAAAAATAAAAGACGTACAACTCTCTGGTCACTCCCTTCCAAGTCTCTACTGGGCTTTCGAAAGTCGTTCTGCAGAAGCCTAAATGTCCTTGTCCAAAAACATTCAGAGAAGCAGGGCTTTTAGTAGCCAAAATTAGACAGAGACAATAGTCGAGTTAATGGACATGAGAAAGATAAAGGGTTTTAAAGTTCTGGAGTGCTGACAGCAACCATTCAGCTGTGGTGTCCCTCAAGACAATATGTTTATTGAGCACTTACTATGTACTAAGTGGTTGGTATGTATCATCTCACATAATCTGCCCATTGTGAGGCTATTGCTAACATCCTCACAGTTTACAGGTCAGGAAAGTGGAGCTCTGAGAGGTTAGATGGCTTGCCCTACCAAACTCTAGGCCTGAGATTCAAACCCAGAGCATTTACACATCACCGCGTATAGGGACATGTACCCAGTGCCTGGGCCAGTGAAGGCCCTGTGTGACTAAAGAATGAATTAAGTGAACAGAAGAATGAATTACAGTGATGACCACAAAGCAACATGAGAACGTTATTTTTGCTATAATGGTTGGCCAGTGGGGGAGATTGGGCAAGAACATAAGGAAGCTTTCTAAGGTAACCCTAATATACTATATCTTAATGAAGGCTTAGGTTACATAGGCAGTCACATTCCTCAAAACTCAGAAAATGTACATTTAAGGTTGGTACATTGCATTGTATGTGAATTTCACATTTAAAACCATTGTAAACAAATACTAGACTCTAACTGATGATACACATGCTGACGTATTTTAGGGGAAGTGAAAGGATGTCTGCAATATGAAATGCAACCCCAAAAGAAGAGAGCTTGATGAATGGATAGAGAAACAGATAGATGGACAGTCAGTGTGTAACAAAACCAGGGGAGGAAAGTAACGCTGGAATCCAGGTGGCGGATATACAGGTGTTCGCTCTCGTATTCCATCCACATTGTTTATTCAACTGTCATAATAAAATGTGGAGGAAAATACCTTCTGTGTTATGGTGGCAGTTGGGTAAACATTGGTGCCTGCATCAAGCTATTTACCATGCTTTCCAGGACAGAAGAATGTAGAGGTAGCCCTTCCTCCTCTTCCTTCCTTCCCTCAGAGTCTCCCTCATTCCATCCAGCGAATAGCAACAAAGTATCAACACTGGGTTGGCAGCAAATCCAAGTTCCACCCTTCCCTGCTCATGCCACATGCATTGCTTCCTCTGAGAAGCAACTTCCTTGACCTCAGCTAAAGGCAATGCGGCGATGTATGGAGATCACGTTTACGTGGGACCACGCTTTACTTTCCACCTTGGGCCACAGCAACCTGACGTCTCTTTGCATACCCCAGCCCAGCTCTCAGCCTGGCATGCGGCATATCATCCAGCAGTGTTTGGTAAACACAGACAGAGACAAGGAGCAGTGTCCTGTGTCTAGTGACTGCAATTCCAGATGATTTTTCCCCCAAACTTTCTTGAATGATATCCAATTGCCTTTCAAATAGGAAAAACCCTCAGCTTACCCAGGGCCTCCAACGATGCCCTCAGCAAGCCTTTTCACCCAACTTTTTCATCAAGAGGGGAGGAACCAGCATTCTGAATTGCAATCTTCTGTTTGCCGGCTTGACCGTGTATTATTTATTGTTGGCTTATTTATTTTTTTCTTTTGTTTGTGATATGGTTCCTTTAAAATATCCAGAGAAGGAAACCACTCTACATAAAGAAATCTGAATTTTTGCATGCCCGGTTACCATCTGAAATGTCACTTGCACGTTAAGTCTGTGTCCCCGAGTTGCTGTGGCAACCTCAGCAGCACTCTTTGCCCGGGGTGATAAAGGGGCCCTTTGTTAGCCGGGAGACCAGGTCTGGGTGCAGGGACATCCTATTCAGCCCATCCTAACAAAGGAGCACACGTCCCCCTCTCTGAGCAGGCTAGCCGCCGGCCTGATTGTGCCTGTACTGTCGACAACCTTCCATGGGGAGACGGGAAAGAAACCCCCCATTACTGGCATCTTTGAACAAAGTTTTAGTTTTTTTTCCTCTCTCTCTGTGCTGCTTGCTGTACAAAAACCCCTGCAAAGGGCCCCACTCATGCTTTCGCAAAGAAAAACACCAATTGTGAGGCCTCCCTAGAAGAGGGATGGGGCTCCCAATCTTAATTGAATCTCCTAGACTTGGTTATTAAAATGGCAACTCTAGCAGCAGTGGGTGAGCAGATGGGTTCTTCGAATTTTAGCAGGCAGCCTGGGAAAGAGGTCCTGACTATCTCTGGCTCTGTAGCGTCCTCTGCACCCAAGAGCAAGGGGCTTATGCCAAGGACAGGCCCCCCACCATGGACTGAGATCAGACCTGGGGGCTCAAGCTTCATTCAGCCTTGGATTCTTCTCCCTCAAAGTTGCAACCCGGAGCAGGGCAGTGCCTTGCTCAAGCTCTCTGAGCCCCTCACATGAGAGAGAGGCCTGGGAGCCCAGGATCCTAACTTCCAGGCCTAGGCTCTTGAAGGTCACAGGTGGGTGGGGAACAGCCCCCAGGCCTTGGCTGCAGCCCATGGCCCTCCTTCCGCTCCCCAAATCATGCGCTTCCACCCCAGCCCCTGCCAAGTTAGGCCCAGTTTTTCCTTTCCTCTCGCACTGCCCCGACCAGAATCATTATTTACACTTCTCTTTCTGACCCCATGATGTATGTGTGAGCTAAAGCTGGGAGCTCCCATGTAGCCAGAAATGGTTGTTCACGGTGCCCCGGAGCCAGCACAGCGCCTGGCACACAGCATGTGCTCAAAAAGCATTTGTTGACCCAGTGAATCGTGAATGAGTGAATCTATCAGAAGGGATTCATTTCATCCTATCAAGCCCTCTTTTAGATTAAAACCATTTTCCTCATTTCATTCCATTTCCTGCTGTCCTCTGCTGCCAGGTCCAGAACTGGAGCAGGCTACCAAGGTTACGGATGTGATCCCTGCTGGAGAGAGGCTGTGTTCAGACAGATGTGTGGGCAGAATGGCAGTGGTGGGCAATGAGTGCCAATGGGGGGTACCCAGGGGCTCCAGGAGCTGGGACTGGAGGCTGTAAGAGGCAAGACGGGATGCCGAACGACTTCCAGGATGAGGGCACTGCCAAATGACGTCTCAGGGATGGCCAGGAACTGGCTGAGCAAAGCAGAATTCTCTAGTCTGTGTGAGACACAGGGAGAGCAAAGACAGAGGTTTGAAGTAACCCACTATACACAGAGCTCCCTGTGAAGCTGTCTATTGGTAGAGAATCCAGGGCATGGCAGAAATGGCCTGAATACAGCCAGAGGGGCAAGCCAGAGGGAGGACCTCACAAGCCAGGTTTAGGAGCTCAAAGCCAAGTCGACCAGGTACAGTTGTATAGGTTGTGTACTGCACAAAGGAAGTCAGTGAAGTTGAAATCCAGCCTATGGTCTGCTGGTCAAGCCCTGTGGCCATAGTTAAAAAGGCAGCAGGATCACCTTACAAAGGCATCCATAACTTATGTTTCCATTTCCGGCGGTGGACAGTGATGTCCTCAGCTTCCAGCGGTGTGTGTGTGTGGTGTGGGGAAAGGAGGCACCACATCTCAAGGGAAGCCAGACAAAAGAATAAGGACAAATGAGAAGGCTCTGGAGAACTATGAGCAGCTCCTGGGGCTGCCAGCCATGACTGAACATGCACCCTGACCTCTGTACTGGTGGGGAGGGCATTTGCTCAGTACCAGTGACAATGCTTGGCTCTCAGGTCAATCCTCGATTAAGAGTGAAGGGAAGGCAGGAGGGGGACAGACAATGATTAAAGGAGGGGTTTTGGGTTTGGGAGGTCTTTGGAGGAAAGGTAAGAAGGCTGAGGATGGAATGATGAGGACTTCCAGTTGGATTTTTATATTCATGAGGAGGAGTGGCAGTCCTACGAGGAAGACAGTCTCTAGGGCAGTGATCCCCAACCTTTTCAGCATCAGGGACCAGTTTCGTGGAAGATAATTTTTCCACAGACCAGGGGTATGGGGAGGGGATGTTTAGGAATGGAACAGTTTCACTTCTGATCACCAGGCATTAGGTTCTTTTTTTTTTTTTTGAAATGGAGTCTCTCTGTCACCCAGGCTGGAGTGCAGTGGTGTGATCTCAGCTTACTGCCATCTCTGCCTCCTGGGTTCAAGCAATTCTCCTGCCTCAGCCTCCTGAATAGTTGAGGCACCACCATGCCCCACTAATTTTTGTATTTTTAGTAGAGACAGGGTTTCACCGTGTTGGCCAAGATGGTATCGCTCTGTTGACCTCATGATCCACCGCCTCAGCCTCCCAAAGTGCTGGGATTACAGGCGTAAGCCACCTCACCTAGCCCAGGCATTAGATTCTTATAAGGAGAGTGTAATCCAGATTCCTCACATGAGCAGTTCACAACAGGGTTCGTGCTCCTATGAGAATCTAATGCTGCCACTGATCTGATAAGAGGTGTAATAACACTCACTTGCCTGTGGCTCACCTCCTGCTGTGCCACCTGGTTCCTAAAAGGAACTGCTGCTCTAGGACGTATTGTCCACAGTGATTAGGGGCTGGGTTTTGAAGAAGGGTAAGTCCAGGACCAGGAGTCTAAGAGTGGGCTGGATCCCCAGGCAGGAGAATGAGGGCCTCTGGCCAGCAGTTGGACTTGCGAGGAGACCTGGACGTGACCTCCTCCAGGAAGGGTGGGGTGGGATCTGCATTATGCTAGGGATGCCTAGCCTTGCTCCTTGCACATTGCAGATGAGTTATAAATATCTGTTCAATCAACGACTACGTTGATAACATCAGTGATCCAGTTCCCCTGGATCTATGTGGATGTGATCTATGAATGTCTGAGAGGTTTGAAATGACAGTTTGTGCCAGGGGAGGTGAGTGTGTGGATAGTGTGTATCTTCTGGGTGACATTAGCTATTGCAATAAATAGGCCCTGAATTTCAGGGGCTTAATCTCAGAACAGAAGTCTGTTTCCTGCTCACTGATGAGTCCAGTTCACTGAAGAGGCCAGTTCCTTGTTTGCTGACAGCTTTCCTCCATATGGTGATTCAGGGATCCAGGCTTCCTCTATCACTGGCTCCACCATCCCCCTGCTTCACATAAACCCCAGCCCAGAGGTGACACATCACTTCTGCTCTCCTTCCCTTGATGAGAACTTCTCATATAGCTAAACCCCAGATGCAAGGCAGGCTGGGAAATGTAGTCTAGACTGGAAAGATGCCTCCTCAAAACAATTTTACACCATGGAAGGGCTAGTAGAGATTTTGGGTGCACTGACATAGAAAGTGACAGAAATAGAGGAAACTGAGGCCTCAAGGCACAAATTTGTGGCAGTGGCCAAGGATATGAGCAGCCACCCTGAATTCAGCTCTTGGCCTTGCCCAAGATTCTAACTGGAACATGGAGATGATGTGGGGGCGGGGAAGGAGCAAAGCATGAGTGGCTGCCTCCCCCAGTGATGGCTATATTTGATCCTCACTTAGTTTTGGGGGATGGAGCTCCTTTCGCTCATTATTCCTCTTTTCAGAGGAACAAACAGGTTGAGAGACAGAAAGAGCCTTGGGCAGGGTCGCTCCGGTGAAGCGGGGACTAGAACCCAGGGCATCTGTTTCCTGGTCCTGTACTGCACCAGATACCCTAACTCTAAACGGATTCTCCAGAACACATTTGTGTGTTATTCTGGACAAACAGTGTACAGTCTGTCACATCACAATTTTGTTTCCAAACATCGAGAGCGTGGCACATGGTCATCAGGCAGGATGATTACTTTCAAATGACAGCTTGGGGGCCCCCAGGGAAGGGGCTTGGCCAGGCCTCTGCTGTGTCAGGAGTTCTTCCATTATAGCTGGCCGACTTTGTTACAAAGTATAAGATCTTTTAACATATTTTTAAACACTATCAATTCTGCTCTGTGTTCTTGCATTTCTTTTGTCCTGAAGCTCAACCCAGACAAAAACATTTTTCCCATCAAAAATTCAATGGGGCTCTTACAAAGTGACAGTGGATTAAATAGCTGCATTTATGATCCCCTCCCCTACACACCTCCCCGCTTCTTTGGCCCAACACCGCAGATCAAATGCCAAAAAGGCAACGGATCTCAGCTGCTTTGAAACAAGCTGTGTCAGTCCAAAGGTTACTTCATTTTGGACACCGTGTGACCCCATGTTTGGGCCTCATTTTAAATTAATAAACACATGAGGATAGTCGGCACTCTAACCCGAGAGCCTAGCGTGCTGCCTGGCCCATGGCAGGCTCAGTAAATTTAGGAGGAAAGCCACACCCTGGAGTTCCCTGACCTTGGTGAAAGGCAGTTGAGTAGAGTTGGCAGAGAAACCTGTCATTTGTGGTTTTCCATTTTAAATCTAAGCATTCTCACATTGTCATAAAATTTATAAACGCACGGGTGTGGTGAGTATTCCAAGCATTCGCAGTGCCTAGCACAGTGTGACTCAGAGTAAATAATCAATACATTATTTTTTGAATAAATGAACCAAATAAGTAATTAACATCTCAAAGTGGGCATTCACGCCTTGTGTTGTTTCCTGCAAACAAGTTCAGGAGGATATTTTCCATGTAGTAAAGGGAGCTCACTGCAAATTGGATGAGTGGGAGGGATAAAGTGGCAGCTCTGGGGCCTGGAGGGACAACCCCCACCTCAGCCGTCCCACCTCTGCCGCACTCCCATCTCTGCTTTTTCTCCTCCTCGCCTCCCCTCCCTACTGCTGCGCACAGCCTTCCCTCTGCTATCTTCTGAGCTGGTTTCCATCAATTTCCCTTTATAATATGTTTTGGTAACAGGTAGGGCAAATTCCACTTCCAATGCTTCCTTTTCAGGAAATTCAGGTCTGTTCTTCTAGACCAATTGTCCCAGATTTATAATAACTTTGTTAAGTTCCCATCAGTTTGAGTAGGGTGTTTTCACTGGAATTACATTGAGTTAAAGACTCATCTATGAAGAGCAGGCATTCTTCCTGAAAAACTTCCTGTGTTTTTAGACTAAAACTTCCTATCAAAGATGTGTCTCCATTTACTGAAGTCCTATTTCATATCCTTCAGTGGAGGTTCATTGTTTTTTCCTAGTAGACCAATTTCTGATCTTATTTCTAGGAGTCTTCCTCGAGGCATGTTTTTATTTGCCTTCCAGGACACCGCACGTTCCTGGTATCCTCCTACCTGCCAGGTCGCTCCTTTCTGGAGTCTTTTACTGGTTCTTTCTCTTCTCCCAGACCTCTTATTTTGTTTTGAGATGGAGTCTCGCTCTGTCACCCAGCCTGGAGTGCAGTGGTGCCATCTTGGCTCACTGCAACTTCTGCCCCCCAGGTTCAAGCAATTCTCCTGCTTCAGCCTAGGATTACAGGCATGGGCCTCCATGCCCAGCTAATTTATTTTGTATTTTTAGTAGAGAGGGGAGTTTCACCATGTTGGCCAAGGTGATCTCGAACTCCTGACTTCAGGTGATCCACCCACCTTGGCCTCCCAAAGTGCTGGGATTACAGGTGTGAGCCACAGCACCGGCCTCTTCTCCCAGACCTCTTAGCATTGGGCTCCAGAGCTCAGATTTGTAATTCTCAAGATTTCTACTGAATAAATCGCAATTCAGAGATAAATATCTTTGTGTGAATGAGTCTTCCATTTTTCTCCTTAGGATTCCTTACGAGTGGAAACAATGAGCAGGAAAGCCATGGAGGATCCAGTTCCTTTTCAGGTCCACACTGACTAGAGTTGTCTGGATTCCTGCAGAGTTGGCATGGCATAGCTCAGAGAGATTCAGGAGACTGGGATACGAAGGCCTCTTGTTTAGGTTGGGCACGGTGGCTCAAGCCTGTAATCCCAACACTTTGAGAAGCCGAGGTGAGCAGATCACTTGAAGTCAGGAGTTTGAGACCAGCCTGGCCAACATGGTGAAACCCCATCTCTACTAAAAATACAAAAATTAGCTAGGCGTGGTGGCACACATCTGTAATTCCAGCTACTCTGGAGGTGGAGGTGGGAGAATCACTTGAACCCAGGAGGTGGAGGTTGCAGTAAGTTGTAATTGCACCACTGCACTCTAGCCTGGGTGAGAGAGTAAGACACTGTCCCAGAAAATAAAATAAAAAGTCCAGGCATGGTGGCTCACACCTGTAATCCCAGCACTTTGGGATACCAAGGCGGGCAGATCATGAGGTCAAGAGATTGAGACCATCCTGGCCAACATGGTGAAATCCTGTCTTTACTAAAAATACAAAAATTAGCTGGGCGTGGTGGTGCGTGCCTGTAGTCCCAGCTACTTGGGAGGCTGAGGCAGCAGAATCACTTGAACCAGGGAAGCAGAGTTTGCAATGAGCCAAGATCATGCCACTGCACTCCAGCCTGGCGACAGAGCAAGACTCCATCTCAAAAAAGAGTTAATTCATTAAAAAAATAAAATAAAAAATAATTTAAAATTTAAAAGGCCTCTTGTCTTAAAGTTGAGCCTCCATGTTGATTTCTGAGAATCACAGTCTCAAGTTTCCATTTGAAATGCAAATGCAAGAGCTACATTTAGAAGGAGATTGTAGTTAGATTATAAAAAGTGGCTCTTCCTCTATGTGTGGGAAAATGATCTCTGCAGTGGGTCAGTCCTGGGTTTCACACCCAGCTCTCAGCTTTTCTGTTTACTCACACTGTGGCCTTGGAAAAAATATCTTCTGGACCTCCACTCCCTTGTCTGTAAAATGAAGAAAATACCTAGATGTTGTGAGTATTCATTCAATAGATGGACAGATAGGTGGATAGAGAGAGAGAGATGATAGGTAAGTGGGTAGGCAGGCAGATAGATTGATTGATCGAGAGAGAAAGAGAGAGAGACGGATAGATGATAGATGGGTAACAGTGAGGGTCTACCGTACACTTGGCACCATTTTAAACACGGGGGTCCCAGTGCTAACAAAACAGACAAAAGTCCATGCGTTACATGAGTTAAGGTATTTATATTACTTCCCAGCAATCTGAAGTTGAGGCGCTTAGTCGGGTATTTAGATTGAACTCACATTCTAAAAGAAGACAGATAACAACAAAACAAGCAAACTTATAAGAACCGGTAGTCAGTGCTACAGAGAAAAATAAAGCATGGAAATGGAATGGGTTGGGGGTTTGGGGTGGAGGGCACTTGAGGTGGAGTATTCATGGAAGGACTCTTGCCAAGGTGACATTTGAACATGGCAGGTCAAGCGTAGAATCAGAGACATTGCCTTAATATGATGGCACTGATCAGGAGAGAGGTGAAAGTGCCTTAGGACAGAGGCTTTGCCGTGGGTATGATGAGAACTTTTTGGATTCTGGATGTTTTCCAAGGGTAGAGTCAGTGGAATTTGCTCAAGAATAGGATGTAGGATGTGAGAGAAAGGGAACATTTAAGGATATATTCAAAATGCCTGAGAAATCATAAGAATTTAATTGCCATTAAGTAAGTTGCCATTGAAGTTGAGGATGAGCAGGTTTAGGAGGAATCGGAAGTTCCATGGGGACCAGCAGCACTGGAAATATTTATTCCCATCCAAGTGGCGAGATCAGGCAGGTGGCTGGACATATGGTCAGGGGGCCTGGGAGTAGCCCAGAGCAATAATACAAATTTAGGATTAAATAAGATAATAAGTAAAGTGTTTAGCCCTTTGGAAATCTTAGAAAGGAGACAGGCAGGTCGATGCTGGGTACTTCTCTAGGCTCACTCCCTGCTAACTTACTTGCCCTAAGATATCAGTGTGCACAATTTAAATCAATGCTTCTGCAAAACAAAATCACACCTTTTTTTTTTTTTTTTTTATCATGTCAAAATCCCTCCAGGCCTCTCACAGATGAGTTTGAATAAAAGTATGCATTAGGGAGCCAGGCGTGGTGGCTCACATCTGTAATTCCAGCAGTTTGGGAGGCCAAGGCAGGAGGATCAGTTGAGGACATTTTGAGACCAGCCTGGGCGACACACCAAAACCAGTGTATTCGTTTGTTTTCATGCTGCTGACATACTCAAAACTGGGAACAAAAAGAGGTTTAATTGAACTTACAGTTCCACGTGGCTGGGGAGACCTCAGAATCATGGCAGGAGGTGATTCATACTTATCTTACATAGTGGCAGCAAGAGAAAAATAAGGAAGAGACAAAAGTGGAAACCCCTGATAAACCCATCAGATCTCATGAGACTTATTCACTATCACGAGAATAGCACAGGAAAGACCAGCCGTCATGATTCAATTACCTCCTCCCGGGTCCCTCCCATAACACATAGGAATTCTGGGAAATACAATTCAAGCTGAGATTTAGGCAGGGACATAGCCAAACTATATCACCCATTCTCTACCAAAAATGTTTTAAAAATTAGCTGGGCATGGTGGCACATGCCCGTAGACCTAGTTACTTGGGAGGCTGATACAGGAGGATGACTTGAGCTCTGGAGGCTGAGGCTGCAGTGAGCTGTGATTGCACCATTGCATTCTAGTCTGGGCAACAGAATAAGGTCCTGTCAGTAAAAAAAATAAATCATAAAACATTTAAAAAATAAAAGTGTGCATTAGGAAGACCTGAAGAACTTTATCCAAATACTCCATTCCTGAGTATGAATTTATGAATTATGAATTCCAGCTCACAGACTTCGATCTTTATTTTGTAAAAGCTTCCCCCAGGGGTTTTCGTGAACACTCCTGGGATCATTCATTGGTCAGAACCTTGAAGTTAAACACAAAATGCCAAGAATATGGTAAAAGAAAGTAAAAAAGTGGAAAGAATCTAAATACCCTAATACTAGGGAGAGGTGTTCTTGTCTTCATTTTATAGATGAGGAATCTGCGGCTCAGAGGTGAAACGACTTTCCTAAACTCACATAGCTGGTGAATGGCAGCCAGGAGGTAACACAAGCTTTAGGGCCAGAGGTGTGTTTTTGTCACCACATCCTGCTGCCTACTCTGCTGCGTCACTCGTAATCCCACTGAGAAGGCAGAAGCCTGTTGTGATAGCTCAAGTGGCAGATGCAGGACTGGAGTAAGTCCTCCTGTCCTTTCAGGCTACTTGTCAACCTGAAAGAGGTAGAGATATGGCCAGCGAGCCTCAGATCCTAGTAAAATCAGAATTCCCGGGGGGGGTTCCTGCACCTCAACCCTGTGAGTTGCGCTTCGTTAGGTCTGAGTGAGAAACACAGCCTTAAATGCAAAGTGCTCCCCGCCCCAAATAGTCATTTCATGTTTTCCTCTCCCACTGCCCTCTGGAGGCCCAGCATCTGATCATGAACCTCCCCCACCTCAGCGCTGGCCCTGGGGGTCCTGGCAGGAAAGGGTTAAAGTCCTGAGAACTCGGGGCTCTTCTCTCAGGGGATTGGAATGTGCTGGAGGGAGGGAGGCTGGTGGTCCAGCACGGAGCCTGGGCATTGTTGCGGAACAATTGCCCCCCAGGAACAGAACAGCAGACGCTAATTATGAGACACTTGTGTCCTCCACGCAATTATGAGATCTGTGTGACCATTAGCGTAAGAAACTAGCTCACTGCCTTGTTTGGGTCTAACTTTCCGCACACTGCTCTACTCAGGAATCTGAAGAAGTAAAATGATGAACTCAGGGCATCATCAAAGACTCAGCCCAGAGATTCTCAAGTTTAGGCCACATGAGAATCACCTGGATGCTTGAAAAACATGCAGATTCTCAGGCCTCGATTCCAGAAACTTGGATTTGGTGGGTCTGAGTGGAAATGAAGGCGGTTTCGCCATTGAGATTCATGGAAGTCCAAACTTAGTTCTCCCTTGGAAGCTGGCAGAAGTCCTGGTGCCCATCTGGAAGTTTTCTAAGTGCCTCCACTCCCTGAGCAAAGGCTCTCACTGCCCTGCTGATGTTGCCTGAGCTGCGAGGGTTAAGCCCAAACACTGACTGAACCTCAGGCTGGCTCACAGGGAAGAGCAAGTCTAAGGACTATTTTCCTGCTTACACAGAGCCTCAGATCTCATGGGAAAGGTAAGGGTAGAGAATAAGAACACAAACCTGGAGCAATGAGGGGTCGGGGAAGGGTCCCCCAATCCCTGACTTCTGAATTAATCAGGTGACTTCATGCAAGGCTCAGAACCCTGTCTTAATCCAGCTTGGGTCAAAGGGTAATTGATGGGTGAGTTTGCTTCATGTCGAAAGGGCTGCAGCTGGCTGCAGAAAGAACCAAAACCCAAAATTAAATGCCACCGCAGCTCTCTCCATGCTCATACACTGGCTTTCAGGGCCAAATGGCACCACTGACTCCCCACTGCACATCTTCCAGGCTCTTCCATCCTAAAGAGGCAATCCTTCTTTAACTCCAGTTTGACAGTTCCCAAAGAGATCCACGTTCTCACCTGTGTGTCTAGAGATGTACAAGTGGCAATGACCAGCAGCCCACAGAACCAAAGGGTGGGAATGGAGAGGGGGCCTCTTCCCCCAGGAAGGCGATGCTAGACTATGCCAAACTGGTTCTCTAAGACCCTTCAGATACTCTGTGTCGCTTCAGCCTCGTGCCCACTGACTGAGACAGATAGACTCATCCCTCATTTTGACAAACGAGGAAAACAAGCGGAAGGTAGAGTGACTTTCCCAAGGTTACCGAGCTAGACTTCGGCAGAGCTGGACTTGCTGACCAGGTCTCCCTGTATCCCAAGTCCAGTTTCTCCGCGGCATTGTGCCTAATGGTACGTTCAAGGCATGAGGGAGACATCGGGGTCTCTGGAATATCTGGTCAAGTGTCCTGCAGAAGGATGACAGGAACTGAAGGGACATGGCTTAGGAGACCAGGCAGGTAGACCAGGATCATATTCTAGAAAAGGGCACGTTAGACTAAACTTAGGCTCTTATTTAGGATTTAATGGGAAGTCGATGAAGGTTTTTTGAGCAGAATTGTAATATGAGATCTTTAACTCTAGTCTCTAGAAGACCTGGGCATATGCTAGTCAATGCACAGAAGTTGAGTTCTCAGGGGTCATGCTCTGTTCACAGGACTGTAGATTCTCATCTTCTCCATCTCAGGAGCTGTCAGCCAGTCACCCTCCCCAGGACATCCACAGTCCCTGGACGGGCCAGGTTCCAGGCTCAGTACGTATCCTTTCATTAATCTCACAACGAGAAGGAAATAGGAGTGATAATTCCAGTCATGAAATCCTAGCTAGTTACTGGGAGTATAAACAACAGAGCTCCCGGCCAGGCGTGGTGGCTCACGCCTGTAATCCCAGCACTTGGGAGTCCGAGGCGGGCAGATCACAAAGTCAAGAGATCAAGGCCATTCTTGTCAACATGGTGAAACACCGTGGTGGCTCACGCCTGTAATCCCAGCACTTGGGAGTCCGAGGCGGGCAGATCACAAAGTCAAGAGATCGAGGCCATTCTTGTCAACATGGTGAAACACCATCCCTACTAAAAAAAAAAAAAAAAAAAA
>NW_022437077.1:3285043-3305298 GCF_009761245.1 Sapajus apella
TGCCACTGCACTCCAGCCTGACAACAGAGTGAGACTCCATCTCAAAATAATACTATTAATAGAGCTCCCAAGGGTACAGGAAGGAGCTTGTGGGGTGGACAGCCGTTCTTTCTATGTGTCTAGATCTCTCTATATATCTATATCAATATTTTTGTCAATATAGATATTGATGTCAATACCAACATTGATGTTGATATCCTATTGGTTCTATTTCTCTGAAGAACTCTGACTAATACAGGGACCAAGAGGGGTCGAGGCGATGGCAGGAGGGCCGCTTAGACATGTCCAGGTGACAGAGGTAGGACATGGGAGGGGGTCCCTTGCACATTAGAGGTCTAGTCACAACTCCACCTCATTTTTAAACTAAGATATAATTCACACACTATAATATTTACCCCTTAAACTGCAATGCAGTGGTTTTTCATATATCCACAGAGTGGTTCAACAGTCACCACTATCAATTTCCAGAACATTTTTATTACTCTAAAAAGAAATTCTGTAACCATTAGAACCGTTCTGCACTGCCCCTTCTCCAAGCCCCTGGCAACCACTAATCTTCGTTTTTTTTTTTTGTTGTTTGTTTTGTTTTTTGAGACGGTGTTTCACTCTTGTTACCCAGGCTGGAGTGCAATGGCACAATCTCGGCTCACCGCAACCTCCGCCTCCTGGGTTCAGGCAATTCTCCTGCCTCAACCTCCTGAGTAGCTGGGATTACAGGCACATGCCACCATGCCCAGCTAATGTTTTGTATTTTTAGTAGAGACGGGGTTTCACCATGTTGACCAGGATGGTCTCGATCTCTTGACCTCGTGATCCACCCGCCTCGGCCTCCCAAAGTGCTGGGATTACAGGCTTGAGCCACCGCGCCCAGCCACTAATCTTCTTTCTGTCTCTAGGGATGTCTTTTCCAGGCATTTCATATATATGGAATCATACAATATGTGACTCTTTGTGTCTGGCTTCTTTCATTTAACAAATGTTTTCAAGGTTCATCCATGTTTTGTATGCATCAGTAGTTCATCCCTTTTTAAGGCTAATATTTCGTTATATGGATATATCATATTTTGTTTATCTATTCATCAGTCAATGGACATTTGGATTCTTTCCACTTTTTGGCTATTATGAATAAAGCTGCTATGAACATTTCTGTGCAAGTTTTTGTGTGACCATAGATTTTTCAATTCTGGGGGTCTTATACCTATGAATGGAATTGCTGGTTCATGTGTTAACTGTATGTCTGACTTGATGAGGAACTGCCAGAATCTTTCAAAGCAGCTGCACCATTTTACATTCCCACCATCAGTGAAGGCATGTCCCGGTTTCTCTACATCCTCACAAACCTTTATTATTGTCCATCATTTTTATCATAGCCATGCTAGTGGGTCTGAAGTACTGTCTCATTGCTTTAAGCTGGGTGCAGTGGTGCATGCCTGCAGTCCCGGATACCTGGGAGGCTGAGGTAGGAGCATCACTCGGGCCCAGGAGTTTGAGGCTACAGTGTGTCTTGAATGTACCTGTGAGTAGCCACTGCACTCCAGTCTGGGTGCCATGGTGAGACCCCATCTCTTAAAAAGAACAAAAACAAAAAATGTATTCGTCGTTGGTTTAATCTGCACTTCCCTCCCTGCTAATGACGTTGGGCATCTTTTTATGTGCTTATTGTCATTTGTACATCTTCTTTGGAGATATGTATATTCAGATTCTTTGCACAATGTTTTAATTGGATTATTTATCTAGTTATTGTTGAACTGTGGATGCTCTTTATATATTCTAGGTACAAGTCCCTTATCAGATATATAATTTGAACTTTACTCTCATTCTGAGTTGTCTTGCCCTTTCTTGATGGTGTCCAATGAAACAGAAAAGTTTTACATTTTGATTAGGTAGAGTAATTTCATGTAATTGCTGATAAGGTAGGTTTTATGTCCCCTATTTTGATGTGTGTTTGTAAATGTGTCTCTTCTTTCTGGCTTCTTCTATTCCTCCATTATTACCTTCTTTTGTACTAAATAGATATTTTCTAGTATTCTTTTGTCATTTCTTTCTTTATATATATTTTAGTTATTTTCTTAGTGGTTGGTTGCCCTGGAGATTATAATTAACATATTAATTTATAACAACCTAGATTGGATTAATATTATCTTCATCTCAATTGTATATATAAACCTTTCTCCAATATAGCTTCATTCCCTCCCCAACTTGTGCACTATTTTTGTCCAATAGATTACATCTTTATACATTCTATGACCATCAACATAGATTTATAATTTTTGCTTCATATAGATGTCCTTTAAAACATATAGGAGGAAAAACAGTTACCAAAAAATTTTATTTTTCCTTTTATATTTGTTTTTCCCTTTGTATTTATCTATGTGGTTACCTTTATTTCTTTAAATGGATTTGAGTTACTTCCTATTATCCTATCATTTCAGCCTGAAGGACTGAATGTTCATTAATATTTCTTGTATAAAAGTTGAATGTTCGTTAGTATTTCTAGTAGAGAAGTACTAAAGAAGTTTCAGTCCTTCAGGCTGAAATACCTGACAAATGGCCTCTATTTTTGACTTTCTGGGAATGTCTTAATGTCTCCTTCATTTTTAAAAGATAGTTTTGTTGGATATAGAATTCTTGGTCTATCAGCACTCTGACTATACCATTCCACTCACTGTCTTCTGATTCCATGGTTTCTGATGAAAAGCTGACAATCTTATTAAGGATCTCTTATACATGGTGAGTCACTTCTCTCTTAATTCTCTGAAGACATTTTCTTTGTCTTTGCCTCTTAACAGTTTAATTATGATGTGGATCTTTCTTAGTTTCTCCTAGTTGGAGTTTGTTGAGATTCTTGAACACGTAGGTGAATGTTTCTCATCAAATTTGGGAAGTGTTAGCCATCTTTTTTTTTTTTTTTTTTTTTAATATTCTTTCTACCACTCTATCTTCTCTTCTAGAACCGCTATATTTTTATATTCTTGGTATATCTCAGTATGCTTGATAGGTCTCAGACTCTTCGTTTTTCTTCATTCTTCTCATTTTTCTCTTCCTCAGACAGATAATATCATTTGACCTGTCATCAGGTTTGCTGACTTCATTTTCTTCTGCCTGTTCAAATGTTCTGTTGAGCTCCTCTAAGTGAATGTTTCATTTCAGTTACTGTACTTTCAACTCCAGAATTTTTGTTTTTATAACTTCTCTTTATTAATATTCTGTATTTCATGAGACAATATTTTCCAACTTTTCTTTAGTTCCTTAGATATAATTTCCTTAGTTCTTTAAGCATATTTTAAATAGCTAATTTAAAGCCTTTGTCTAATAAATCCAACATCTGGGCTTCCTCAGTGGAGCTTCTCTTAATTCTTTTCCCCCCTTTTTTCTGTTTATGGGCCATATTTTCTGATTTCTTTGCATGACTTATATTTTTTGTTGAAAAAGTAGACCTTTAAAATAATATAATATGGCAACTCTGGAAATCAGATTCTCCCCCTTGCCAGAGTTTGTTATTATTTGTTGTTGTTGCTGCTATTTTTTAAGTGTATTTTGAAATTATTGTGTAAAGTCTACATTCTTTGTCACATGTTGCCACTGAAGTCTCTGCTTGGTTAGCTTAGCCATTAATGATTAAAGAGAGACTTCCTTTAATGCCTCAGACCAGCACATCTCCCATTCTTCACCTTGGGGTTCTGTGTGGATGTTGAGACATGCCTTAAACACTCTGCCAGGAAGCAAAAGAAAAGGTCTTCTGAAGAAAGGCACTTGCTAAAAGAAAAGTTTAAGTTCCCAACAAAATTCAAGAAAATGTAGAGCCTATGAAACGTCAGATGAGAGAAGAAATAATAATGCAGAAGAATGGGATGAACAGAAGCCTGGTCGAGCTTATTTTTATTTTGAGAAGCTAATAATAAAAGAAATGAACAATTCTATAGCAGAATTTCAGACTGTGCCAACAGTAATAAAGTGCTGGGGCAAAACGAATGCACGCCACGTCATCGATGTGGATAAGATGTCAGGAATGCAGTGATAAAAGAAAGGGATGAAAATCATAGAAGGGAAAGCAGGACTGCCGTGGTTAAAAGGAAAAAGACGAAGCAGGAGAACTGAACATGTGGCCCACCATGTGGGAAACTGGTGTTTCCAAAGAAAACAATTTGTTCACTCATTAATTCATTTAACAAATATTTATTGGACACAGACTTGGTGCTAGAAACTGAGAATAAATCGTGAACAAAACAAAGCCTTAATGGAACCCACATTCTGGTGGAAAAACAGAAAATAAACAAGTGAGTATAATGTAAACAATAAATATTTAAATTACAGTAAATGGTAAGTGTTATAAAGAAAAAGAACACAGGATGAAGGGTGACAGGATGACTAGTGTGTGTCACTGGGGTGCTACTGTACTTGGGAAGATAACATCTTAACAGAGACCTGAATTAAATGATGGAGAGAGTCCTGTGGATATGCGAAGGGGGAGTGTCTTAGTCTATTTAGTGTTGTTGCTATAACAGAATACCTGAGACTGGGTAATTTATAAAGAAGAAGGGTTTATTTAGCTCACAGTTCTGCAGGCTAGGAAGTTCAAGGCTATGGCCCAGGCTTATGTTGAAGGCTACTGGTCTGCTTCATAACATGGTGGAGAAGGTCAAAGGGGCAGTGGATACATATAAAGAGACGAAAACCAAGGGGCATCCTGGCTTTACAAAATCCAACTCTTGGAAGACTAATTCTGTATTGGACATTTTTAAGTTTGAGAAGCCTATTAAACATCAATTCAGGTTTAGGCCTTGGAGGTGTTGGCAGATGAATGTATAAACTAAAGATCAAGGAAAATGTCAAGACTGAAAACAACACTGAGAATCATCAATGTGCAAATGATATTTTAAATCATGATATTTAAATCCTGTTGGCTATTAGATCAAAGCGTTGGACCCAGCAATGAGGAGATCAAGATAAAAGGGGATCGACAATAAGCAATAAAACCAGCTATGTGTGGAATCTACTCCAAATATAATAATTTCTAAAAATTAACTCTCAGAAAAGAATTGCTCTAAATTTATATCCTTAAAAAAGATCTCATCCTGTGGATGTCTGAAGAGACAGTGTCTTAGTCCATTTAAGTGTTGCTATAACAGACTACCTGAGACTGGGTAATTTATAAGAAGAGGCATGAGGGGAAAGGCATGGATGCGCCATGAAAAAAATCAAGGACCCATCTCCCTACATAGACAGCATTCTGAGCCACAGCGATAAGGCTGAACAAGAAGACCAATTTGGAAATGCACTATTCTAAAAATGCACTTTCAATTTGTTTTTTATTTGTTATTTTATCTTTTGAGACAGAGTCTTGCTCTGTCACCCAGGTTGAAGTACAGTGGCACAGTCTCGGCTCACTGCAACCTCCACCTCCCAGGTTCAAACAAGTCTTGTACCAATGCTTCCCGAGTAGCTGGAATTACAGGCGCCCACCACCATGCCCAGCTAATTTTTGTATTTTAATATAGATGGGGGTTTCACCACGTGAGCCAGGCTGGTCTCTAACTCCTGGCTTCAGGTGATCCACCCACCTCAGCCTCCCAACGTCCTGGGATTACAGGCGTGAGCCCCACACTCAGCCTCAAATTCTTTATTTTGAACAAAAATCTTGTTTGGCAAAGAAACATCCACCTGAAATGACCTCAATCAATACTGGTTTGCAATAATTAGAGATGTCACCTGACAGAATCAGTAAATAAGGAAGGCAAAGAAATTTGACACAGATTTAGTAATTATTGCTAAAGGTATCACCTCACAATTGCAAGTGTCAAATGTCTTTGTAAACAATCCTTCTAAAGCTCACTTGAAAATCAATACAGAAAATGGTTGTCTGTAGAAATCTTGCACATATACTGTCAGGACAAATTAAACAACCAAAAATCTGTCCTCACATAATGGGTTATTGTGGCTTAGGATAAAGTTTCTGTAGAAGCAAATACATAGACACAAACATACATGTGTCACAATGCCTCAGATGGAAATGAAGATAACGTACTGTGGAAAACTGTGCTGGACAATTAAAAAAGAAAACGGCTCTACTGATAACAAAGACACTAATGTCCCAGACACCAGTGAGGAGCTTGAATAAAATTGTTCATTACAACTTTATTATTGTATGAGTAGGAAAAAAACAATAAATTAAATTACTTTTATAATATATTTTAAATTGTATATGTAATGAAAGTACTCCAACAAAATTTATAAGTAAAGATCAATTTCAACAAGGCTCTAAAGGCTATTTATACTTAAATTGGCCAAAATGCGGGGGAATATTCTCAACTGGAAAAGGAATGGAGATGTTTTATGTTCTGGGTTGTCCTGTATTTAAACATATATGGTACTGGATATTCCTAGGGTTACAAAAGTAATGCAAAGTTATAACATTATCTTCAATTTGGTGGTATGAGGGAAAGATGGGCCATGAAAAAAATCAGGGACTCATCTCCCAACATACATAGCATTCTGAGCCATGGTTATCGAGCTGAACAAGAAGACCAAAGCCCTCCCATTGTTCTGACTCAGATTCTTAACACTGATAAGGGTACGCTCCAAAAAAAGGAAAAAAGTGTGTGTGTGTGTGTGTGTGTGTGTGTGTGTGTAAGCACATGCAAGTGGGCACACATATGGATGTCAGGAAGGCAACGGCAGAATCAGGGAGGCTGGAAAATATCATTTGGGAAATATTCTCAGAGCTATGGATATCAGGAAGGCAACGACAGAATCAGGGAGGCTGAAAAATACCATTTGGGAAATATTCTCAGAGCTATGGATGTCAGGAAGGCAACGACAGAATCAGGGAGGCTGAAAAATATCATTTGGGAAATATTCTCAGAGCTATAGACCAACATCATCAACAAATACCTGTTGGGTTAGGAACATCACTAAGTTGGTACAAAAATAATTGTGGTTTTTGCCATTGAACGTCCTAGCAACCTTCAACACGGAAAGCCTATGGTTATAAGCTTTCCCTTTAGCTTGATATCTCTGATATAGTTACTCCATCCCAAAAAAGGAGAAAGATATAAGTCAGATGAGGCATCCACAGTGGGACAGGGCACTTCCGTGGCTCATGTTGCACAGTGGGTTCAACAAATATGGAAAAAATGTACCAACTTCCAGTTTAAAAATAATGAATTGAACCCAAGCTTTGAGCTCTGCTTTCTTTGGAAATGCCATTAAAGCAACAATAGAGGGTTTTAACAACAACCAATAAGGCATCTATTAACAAGGACCAATAGGAAAAAAAAGGAACATCAAAATTTTGGAAGCTGGAAAGCAGATAAACAAGCTGAGGACTGAGAAAGTTGAGTTATAAGCCAATGGAGAATGAATCCAAGAACCAACCCAGTTTATACTAAAGAACACCCCAATCACTCAGCAATTGTTCTCCAGCTTCTCTGGAAGTAAAGGTGGGGACTGGACTAAAAATTCAAGAGTGGTTGAAAGTCTGTTTAAAAGACATTTGGACTCCCCTGCCCCATTTTCCCCCTGACTCTTTACACCCAGGCAGATGATTGAATGTCTAGTTTTCCAAAAGGGATGACAGGTATAGTTGACAGACACAAGAGAATTAAGTCTAAACACACACATCCCGGATCTAGAAATTCTTAAGCCTCTTCCCCTGCTCAGATAGTGTGACTCAGGTGGCCAGCCCTTCTCCCTCTAGGGAGGAGGTTACACAAGTTTTCTCTGGGGAATTGACCAGCCCAACAGGAAAGACACTGAGATACTGACATGGAACTGGGGGTTACCAGGGAACTGGTCTGTTGAATCATCCACAGTTATACAGCCAGTAAGCTCCACTCATGTTTTCAGAGCTTCCAATAAACTTTTTAATCTCTCATTCGTAAGTATGTGCAGATAGCTAGAGATTACCAGACATGGGAGGAAAACCTCTAAAGTGAAAATCAGAGAACAAAACCAAACACAAAAAAGATGGGTTATGGGGATGGATATAGTAGGTAGAATAATAGCCTCCCAAAATGTGCATGTTCAAATTCCCAGAATCAGGGAGTGTATCAGGTTACGTGGCACTTTTGCAGATTTAAGGTTGCAAATGGAATTAAAATTAATGTTCTGATTTCTGAGATAAGGAGATTATCCTGGATTATCCGGGTGAGCCCAGTCTAATCATATGAGTCCTTTAAAGCCAAAAATTTTTCTTTGCCGTAGTCAGAAGGAGATGTGGCAACGAGAAAAGAGACAGAGATGGAAGGAAACAGGCTATGAGTGAAGGAATGTGACTGTTCTCTAAAAGCCGAAAAAGGCAAGGAAATAGATTAGCCCTAGAACCTCCAGAAAGAAACATGCTCCTTCCAACACCATGATATCAGTTCAGTGAAACGCATATTGAACGTCTAACCTACAGAACTATAAGATAATACACTTATATTGTGTTAATTTTTTACAGCAGCAATAAAAGCCACTACAGGGGTATTTAGAGAAACAGAAATGATCCAGAAAAAAGAAAATCTCTTTTTAAAAAGTATTAGTTCCTTCAAAGGGATGAAGTATTGCAAACATGAAATAGGAACAGGATTCTATTTTAAGAAAAGCAACATTCTGAAACCAAAAGAGTGCTCATAAAGTTAAAAATACGATAGAAAAATTTTAAAGTCAGCAGCAGGCTTGGAAGCTATAGATGAGGAAATCTCCCAGAAAGTAGATCAAAAAGACAAAGATATAGATGAGAGGAAAGAAAAGGTTAATAAATAAATAAACTAGAGAAACCATCCAGAAGGTGCCAAGCAAATAAAAGGAGTTCGAGAGAGAACAAAGAAACATAGAAGAGTGCATCAGCAACAAAACAATCATAAAAACGTGTCCCTAAGAGAAGGACGAGAATTGCCAGATTGAAAAGGCCTGTGAGTAGCAAGTAAGGTGGACAAAAATAGACCCGTGCTAAGACATATCATCTTGAAATCCCAGAACACTGGGAGCAAAGAGGAGATTTTTTAAAGTATTTCTGATCATTTGTAGACTACCTAATCTGTCCATTTCTGGGAGGAATACAATAAAAGATTCAACCGCAAATAATGCATTATCACCCTCTCCCTGTGGTTCTGTCACTTGTTGCTTGATATATTTTTAGTGTATATTTTTAGGTCCATATACGTTTGTTTGGGTTTTTGTTGTATTGTTCCTTTTATTAGTATATAACCTCTTGCTTCGTTCATGATGACGTTTGGGCATTAAATGCTATTTTGTTACATGTTGAAATTGCCAAACTATCAATATTTTCATGTTTGCCTGGAATCCAGTCTGATTTTTCAACTTTTTTGCCTTTTTGTATTGCTTATTTCTTATTTTGAAAACATAATATTATCTCTTTCTTTTAAAAAATCTGCTCTGAGACGTCTGTGAATTTAATTCATTTAGTATAATTATTGTTATATTCTAATGTATTTCGCAATTTACACTTATAGGGATTTGTCTTTTTTCCTTCTTCTTTTGTCCAATTTTCTTTTGGGTAGGGAGAATTTCCTTTTGCTGGTTCAAAAACTATGTGTTTTGCTTTGGGTCTTATGTCAGTTACCCTTAATTTAAGACCCATACTCAAGTTTATTTTTCCTATTTCTTGAACTTGACTAAATTTAAATCTAGTCTTCTGTGTTTTTCATATCACTTGTAGTACCCACTTGACGTCGGTCTGATTCTTGTTTGTTGGCGATCTGCTTCAAGTTCAAAAGCATTTACAATTTGGCTTTGATGTTCTCATGTTTCACTCTAACATAGGAACAGCTTTTTTTGTGTTTTGTTTTTGTTTTGCTTCATTTTGTTTTGAGACAAAGTCTTACTATATCCACCAGGCTGAAGTGCAGTGGCAGGATCATGGCTCACTGCAGGCTCAACTTCCCAGGCTCAAGCAATTCTCCTGCCTCAGCCTCCCAAGTAGCTGGGACTACAGGTGCACACCACCACATTCAGCTAATTTTTTATTTTTTGTAGAGAAGGGGTCTCACTATGTTGCCCAAGCTGGTCTTGAACTCCTGGATGCAAGCAATCTTCCTGCCTTGGCCTCCCAAAGTGCTGGAATTACAGATGAGAACCACCACACCCAGTTAAGTATAGGTTTTTCTTTATCTGTTTTCTTTGGTGTTCTATAGGACTTTTCAAGCCAGAGACACTTGTCTTCAATTTTAGGAAGCTGAATCTTCACTGTTTCTTTAAATATTTCATCTTTTTTATTTGTTTCTGCTCTTAGTGTTTTCATTTTTAAAATATTAACACTTTTGCTTCTATCCTCCATCTTTCAAAGCATTTTGAAAATACATATTTTCTCCCTCTTCATCATTTCCTATTGCCTCAGAATAATTCCTCTACCTAATCCTCCATTACATTAATTTGTTCTTCAGCTGTTTCCATCCTGCTATTAATTCTATCTCTTGTAATTTTTGCTTCAACTATTATACTTTTCATACTCGATATTTCTACTTGGTTCTTGTTAATGATTTCTTACTTTTTCTTCACATGCTTAAAATCTTCTCTTATTTTATTAATTATTTTTATAATGTTATTTTAAATTCTGAAACCATCTCTGAATAATTGTGCTTCAGGTGAATATACTCAGTTTGTCTTTAAAAAAAAAAAAGAGAGAGAAGTATTTCTCAGATGTCTAGGTATCTTGGCCTGTGAATTTATGTTCCCACAACGGAATCAGCTACTTTGTTTAGCAAAATGAATGGAACCTCAAAGAGCCAGGCTCTCATTTATGTCCCTGTGGATGAATGTCAGCTAAGCAGAGGGATGAGCCCCTGGGTAGAGAAGCTCAGCTACCACAAAACAACAGTTAGCCACTGCTCTTTGCTGCCCTTGTAACTGACAACTCCTCTGGTTGGGATTTCATTTTGCATCAATTCCTTGCTCAGCAGAGCATCCAGCTGTCCCATATTTACTGGCACTGGAAGTCTGGGCTTCCAATTTCTAGGGTGAAGTGGAAGTCGAAGATGATACCAAGGCATTTCAGGAGAAGCAGCAAAAATAGAGTTTTCTTTTTTTTTTTTTTTTTTTGACAGTCTTGCTCTGTCACCAGGCTGGAGTGCAGTGGCACTATCTCAGCTTGCTGCAACCTCTGCCTCCCGGGTTCAAGCAATTCTCCTGCCTCAGCCTCCTGAGTAGCTGGGACTACAGGTGCAAATGACTACACCCAGCTAATTTTTGTATTTTAGTAGAGACAAGGTTTCACCATGTTGGCCAGGGTGGTCTCCATGTCTTGAGCTTGTGATCTGCCCATCTCAGCCTCCCAAAGTGCTGGGATTACAGGCCTGAGCCACCGGGCCTGGCCAAGAATAGAGCTTTTTAAAAGCTTCCTGCCAACCTGGTAGGTTTTAATCTTGGTTCAGCATTAGATGCACATGTGGAACATTTTTCAAATGCCACAGCATCACAGACCAATGAAATCAGACTATCTGGGAGGAGGTTTGGAGGTGAGCAGTGATTTTCTCAACATTGTATTTTGAAAACAAAAATCAAATCAACAAATCAGTCTTAAAAAACAGTACAGAGAACATCACTGCTGCCTTCCCCGGATTCACCAAAAGTTGCCACGCTTGCTCTCGTTCTCTCTCTCTCTCTTCTTCTCTATCTACTGGGGTGTTTTGTTTCCTTGAAACATTTGGAATTAAGTTGCAAACAGCTAGTAATTCAACATCAATCAACTAAGGAGGAGGACGTTCTCCTATATTTCCCTGTTATCTGGTGTGAATATTTTTTAAAGCTTCTCAGATGATATCTAACGTGCACCAGGATTGCAAATCACTGCTCTAACTCACCCTCCCACCATTGCCTTTGCTTGTCCCGTCCTTTACTGTCCCCAACATACATGAGTGTGTACACACACACACACACACACACTCCAGTTCAAAGCAGCCGTGAGGGCTAGGCGCGGTGGCTCACGCCTGTAATCCCAGCACATTGGGAGGCCGAGGCAGGCGGATCACCTGAGGTCAGGAGTTCGAGAACAGCCTGGCTAACATGGTGAAACCCCATCTCTACTAAAAATACAAAAAAGGAAAGTTAGCTAGGCGTGGTGGCAGGCGCCTGTAATCCCAACTACTCAGGAGGCTGAGGCAGGAGATTTGCTTGAACCTGGGAGACAGAGGTTCCAGTGAGCAGAGATCATGCTATTGCACTCCAGCCTGGGTGACAAGAGCGAAACTCTGTCTCAAGGAAAAAAAAAAGAAAAAAAAAAAAGCAGCCGTGAGACCCTTCCAGGAGCTTCCAACAGTTCTTTGCTAGTTCCTCCAATCCATGTTTTCTACTATTTCTGTGGTTTCTCCAGGGTAGAGTTCATGGCAAGAACCATCTATGTGAGCTTCTAGGTCGTCTTGACAGGAACTTGAAGCCCTCACGCCCTGTATATTTATTTTATAATGCTGATGTATTTGGTCAGGTCCACCTCTTGATAAAGCAGTGAAGAAATCAGCATTCTAGGCAAAACATAACACTACAGAAAAACTGAAGGCAATCCTAACGCAAACTAAAGTCTGTGCTTGAATTTGTTTATAAGGTTTCTTAAACATATATGGAATATTTATTAACAAAAACAAAATACATAAAGACTAAATTAACCCACTTTGTCCACAAGCCCATTTCAGTCTGAGTTTTAAATGCCTAAAATTAAGTTACATGATCCAGTCTCCAAGTTCCCTTTTAAAAAAAATGTCTTGAAATAGTGCCTCTGTCTCAACATCTTCGCCATATCGGACATCATAAAATTGTCAATCTTTTTGAATCTGATGTGCAAGTGGTAATGTCTCAGTGTGGTTTTAATTTGCATTTCACTGGATATCAGCAAGGCCAAACATCTTTTTACATAGCAGATTAGCCATTTATACATTCTATCAGATATTCATAATGTTTGCCCACTTTTTAAGCAAGGTTTTTAAATTAAAGTTCAGTAGTCTTTCCCTTTAATCTTACTTTAAAGCAACCAATATTTTCTATTGGTTTTGTATCCTTCTGAATCTCTCAAAATGCATCCAGATATATATTCACTTAGATAGTACTAGTAAGATGATTCTGAAACCACCCAAATACATTAGGGTAGAGTGCGAAGTGAGGGGAATCACAAAGGAAAATCTATTCACGCCAGCCCAAGGCAAGTACAAATAAATCCTAAGGAGAATCCTATTCAAAGGTGAAAACTGAGCAAGAACCAAGAACTTAGCAACCAATGAAAAGGAAATGAACACAGCCGTATAGAGAGTTGAAGACCATGTTTCTAAAACTGAACCCATAAAACAGATGAAATTTTGGGGCAAATCTACTTTCTACTCTCAGTGACATGGGAAAAAGTTCAAAGACTCCAAAGAAAAAGAGGATGGAAAATGAGCTCCTGTAACCATAGACTGGGTTTGCAAAAGAATGGGCAATGGTACCAAAAAAATGGTAAGAAGCCAAACAATGCTATTAGAACATTTTTTTTAATGGGTAGGAAGGGAGGGAGAAGAGATTCATCGTTGAAGGAACTCAGATTGGCAAGAGGGAGGGTCCTTGAGGGAAAATAACGCAGAATGTAGAAGCAAAAGCCAAAGCATTGAGGAAAACCACAGAGGAACAAAAAAGAGATGGAGTGCAGGATAATTGGTACTCCTAAAGAAGAGGCTAGAACCACCTAGACAGAAATAGTGATCGAAACATAAAAGAAGAGCTCTTTCCGAATACGAAAAAAGAACAAAGACAATGCCGAGGCAAACTCTAATAAAAATTATTTCATTTTAGTTATAAACAAAAATGTCTGTAAATATCTGAAGAAGGACTCTGATGTTTCTGCCATACAATTCACTGACAGGAGACAAGGCAGAGTTTAAAGGAAGAAAAGAAACACGATCCCAAGTTCTAAGCCCCCAAATTCTAATCCTAGTCAAGGTGCCAGTCACCTGGTAAGGAAATAGACAGGGTGTTATTAAACATCGGAAAACTTTAGCAGGAGATCACGTAAATACCCTCTCAAGAACTAGTTGAATAAGTATGTATTTCTGAATATGAAAGCTCCATTGTAGAAAGCCTGGGGTGAGAGCCAGATCCATCCAAATTGCATCCAAATTCTCAACATGAAATGAAGACTAAATAAACATGGGAAATATTGTTATAAGAAAGAACAAGAATATTAAGTTCCTTGACAAAGAAAGACACCTAATACAAATATGAATGATAAGTTCCTTATAATAGGCTGGGGCAAAAATTCAGGATACATAAATCTGGTAAGGTGGATTTGGAATTGATATTGACAGAGGAGAGAATGAGAGGAAGCAAAAGCATGCAACTGGCCTTCTCGTTGGTAGAGAAAGACAAAGGGCAAGGCCTTACTTCTAAAACTGATGAACTGGAGAATCTAGGATTAACCAAGTTCTTCAATGATCAATGGATCTAAAAGCAGAATCTATATCAGCATTCAATTACTTTAAAAATACAAATTAAACTGCAATGAATCACAACAAACAAAATAACCTAAGAACATTTTTAAACAACGGAAATTGTTAGGACAATAAATGAAAATGAAATAAACAGTTTTTTAAAAAACTTACTTGAATTAATATATAAAATGTAACTCCACAAAGACTTACGTAAAATAAAACGATTCAGAAAGACTGTGAGTAAGGGGACCAGCAAAACTTGTTCAAAAAAATTGTTCGGCCGGGCGCAGTGGCTCAAGCCTGTAATCCCAGCACTTTGGGAGGCCGAGGTGGGTGGATCACGAGGTCAAGAGATCGAGACCATCCTGGTCAACATGGTGAAACCCCGTCTCTACTAAAAATACAAAAACATTAGCTGGGCATGGTGGTGCGTGCCTGTAATCCCAGCTACTCAGGAGGCTGAGGCAGGAGAATTGCCTGAACCCAGGAGGCGGAGGTTGCGGTGAGCCGAGATCGCGCCATTGCACTCCAGCCTGGGTAACATGAGTGAAACTCCGTCTCAAAAAAAAAAAAAAAAAAAAAAAAAAAAACAAACAAAAAAATTGTTCGAGGAAAAACAAAGAAGAAAGCAGAACCATGAGTACATCAGAAGAAGGAGAACTCTTTCAAAAATCCCAACATCATAGAAATCTATCGCTATTCAAATCGTCCCAATGCATGAGGAAAGAAAATTTTCAACTAATTTTCCAAATGATGCAGAATTTAGTATTTACAAAGTAGATAAGCACAAAATAAGACTATAAACCCAATTATGAATATACATGCAAAATAACAAAATATTAGCAAAAAACTAAATAGGACATTGAAAGAAAATTTGTGAGAATAAGCCAGGGTTATTCAAAATTTGGTAGTCTGCTAATATAAAAAGAAAAAATTTCAATAAATACCTAAAAAACATTTTTTTATTTTTTTTGAGACGGAGTCTTGCCCTGTCACCCAGGCTGGAGTGCAGTGGCATGATCCTGGCGCACCGGTTCAAGCCATTCTCCTACGTCAGCTTCCCAAGTAGCTGTGATTACAGGCACCTGCCACCACACCCGGATAAGTCCTATATTTTTAGTAGAAATGGGGTTTCACCATGTTGGTCTGGCTGGTGTCAAACTCCTGACCTCAAGTGATCTACCCACCTCGGCCTCCCAAAGTGCTGGGATTACAGGCATGAGCCATGACGCCCCGCCCTAAAATACAATTTTTAAAAGTACTATCTATCCCTGATGTCAATGTTTCATAAAACAAGAATAGAAGGGTAGCTCCATAACAAAAACACTTGCACGGGTACCTCAAATGAGTGTTGGCATCATTCTCAAAGGGAAGACACACATGAGATTCCCCCTAAATCTGAGAAAAGACTGAGGAGATTGATGCTATCACTGCTTTTGTGCTCTCTTCTGGAAGTGCCACCAATGTCACCAGGTAGGAGAATGAAATAAGAGATACAACTATTAGGAAAACAAGTAAAATGATGAATATTTGCAATTTTATTATTTTCTACCTTGAGAAGAAAATGAATCGAAAACCTGATAGAAATAATAGATTCAGTAAGACAGACAGCTTAAAAATAAATACACTACAATCTATAGTTTTCTTAGGTTTTCAACAATGACCAACTAGAAAATATAACCGGTTTTTAAAATTTCATTCATGCCAGCAGTAAAAATCAAAAGATAGCTAAGGAAAAACTTTCAAATGTGCATGATGTCTATGAGAAAGGAACAACAATTTAACTCTTCCGAAGTATTTAACAGAAAGAGAGAAATAGTGTGTTTCTGGATAAGAACATTCAATGTGGTTAAATACTTTCAGAAGATAATTTGGCAGTGTTACCAAAATGGCAAATGGACATAGCTTTTTTTTGTCCCCTTTCAAAGGACCCTACAGAAATCCTACCACAAAGCACAGAATTATTATATGCAGAATGACTCAAGATTTTTGGACTGAGCAACTGAATAAACAGTCATGTCATTTCCAAAGTTAGCAAAGTTTATCAAAATTGGCAAATTATCAAATAAATGCCTTAAAAAGTGCTTACTCTTTGAGCCGGCAGTTCCATTCTTAGGGATTTATTCTTAGGAAATATTCATGGTTATGCTCAGAGTGAGTTTCTGGGAAATTAATTGCGGTGGTATTTATAATAATGAAAAAATGCAAGCAATTTCAATGTTTAACAATGGAATATTGTGTGGCCCTAGACATTTACGCAGAAAAACATTCAATGATCTGGAGAGATACATGATTATACTGTAACATGAAAAAATCATGTTCTATTACATACAATGTGTACATATAATGAAATTTTGTTGGAAAAAAACTATATGGATAAACATATGCTTAGGAAATAGACTAGCAAGACACAGACCCATTGTTGAAGGCGGCTGTCTCTGGGTTACAGGTTTCTGGGTGATTTTAAATTTTCTGTCTATATTTTCTGGATTTTCTCCAATAATCATGTCCTTTTTGTGTCACTTTTGTGTCCTAAGAAACTGCTTTAAGAAATGTTTTTTTTTTTCCTTCTGTGCAAGGTTCCAAAGGAATATGACTTGCCAACCTGACCATGCTAAGAGTGATTTTGGAAAAGAATCTATTCTTCTGGGGGCTCTATAGTTATGTCATCTGTAAGTCAATTTTGAGGCCAGGAGTTCGAGACTAGCCTGGCAAACACAGAGAACTCTCATCTCTATGAAAAATACTAAAATTTGCCAGGCGTCGTAATCTGGGATGACTAAATTCCTTCAACAACTGTTTGGCTGACTTTAAACCAATCACCATTAACCCTGAGGGACCATCACTTGTTGCTGGTTAATTCACTCCTTCACCAAAGCAGATGTGGACAAGGTCTCATCCATGACCCCTGGCCAGCACCCTTTCCTTGCTGCCCCAATGCTAATTGCCCTCATCTGCATGGATAGGGCCTTCTTGGGGAGGGGGACTGGAGGCAGAGATTTGACCTCTCAACCAGGAGCAACCTTTAAGCAAAAACCATCCCTAGTTGGAATGTTGATCACTCCGGTCACCTCCCATCTTGGGTGGCCCCCACGATAGCCCAGCGGGATTGACCGGTGTTCAGCTGCCCCCCATAATAACGAGCTAGGCTCCCTTCCCTTCCTGTCTCACTGTCCTAGTCCCCTGCCTGTCCTGGGATCCCCTTTGAAATAAACTACATGCTCTGGGATCCTTGTCTTGGGGTCTGCTTTTGAGCAACCAAAAGTAAGATAACCTATATTCCTTATCTCCCCTCCCCTCAAATCTCCAACTCCTACCCACTTCCACTCTCAGCTGTTGACCTTGCTTTTTATTTTGTAAAAGAAAGAGAAGCAATCAGAAGACAGCTTCCCGTCCCTCCACACCTAATCTGTCCATCTTCTCTCCTGTTACCAGCCAATGTCTAAGTGGCTTAGGGGGGCAGGTCTGAAAGGGGCATCTCCTTTTTAGGCATTTGAAAAAGGAGAGGCCACTGGGTCAGAGAAACAGCACAAGCAAAGCCTTCTGATACCCTTGGCCCAGAGCAGGCCTGTGCTCCGGTGAGGAGAGGAAGAAGCGACAATGAAGCCAGGCTTCCCCGACCACCTGCAGCCTGGCCCAGCCTTTTGTTGGCTGCCTGGGAGGGGAAGTCCTTTGTTGGACAGAATGCTGACACTAGCCCCAGTCTCTCACCCTGCCACCCTCTTATCAACACTGCAGGAGATACTTGAATCTGGTCTTTCAGTTACAACCACAATTGTATTAATAATAAACAAAATTATTATCAAAAGAAAAAAAATTATCAGATAATTAGCTTTTCTTTAGCACTTACCATGAGCCTGGTGTGTGTATTAGTCTGCTCAGGCTGCCACAAGAGAACACCACAGACGGGGGGCTTAAACGATAGAAATTGATTTCTGTCCTGGAGGCTGAAAGCCCAAGACTAGGAGCCAGCAGGGCTGGTGTATGGCGAGGCCACACCTCCTGGCTTGCAGACGGCCACGTTTTTGCTGTGTCCTCACAAGGCCTTTCCTCTGTGCACACAAGAAAGAGAGGGAAAGGGCATAGGGGGAAGACCTATCTCAGCTGTCTCTCTTCTTTACTTTATTTTTTTTTTTTTTTTGAGATGGAGTCTCACTCTGTCGCCCAGACTAGAGGGCAGTGGCATGATCTCAGCTCACTGCAACCTCTGCCTCCCTGGTTCAAGCCATTCTCCTGCCTCAGCCTCCCAAGTAGCTGGGAACACAAGCACATGCCACCACACCCAACTAATTTTTGTATTTTTAGTAGAGACAGATTTCACCCTGTTGGCCAGGATGGTCTCGATCTCTTGACCTTGTGATCTGCCAGCCTCGGCCTCCCAAAGTGCTGGGATTACAGATGTGAGCCGCCGTGTGAGCCACCACGCCAGTCCTCTTCTCTTCTTACAAGGACATCAGTCCTATCTGATTAGTCCCCCCCCATTCCCCTTATGACCTCATTTAACCATATGTATTAGTCTGTTCTCACTCTGCTAATAAAGACATACCGGAGACTGGGTAATTTATAAAGGGAAGAGGTTTAATTGACTCAGTTCCAAACGGCTGGGGAGGTCTCACAATCATGGCAGAAGGCAAATGAGGAGCAAAGTCACATCTCACATGGCAGCAGGCAAGAGAGCTTGTGCAGGGAACTCCCGTTTATAAAACCATCAGATCTCATGAGACTTATTCACTACCACGAGAACAGTATGGGGAAACCGCCCTCATGGTTTCATCATTGCCACCTGGCCCCACTCTTGACATGTGCAGATTGTTACAATTCAAGGTGGGATTTTGGTGGGGACACAGCCAAACCACATCACCCTAATTACCTCCTTAAAGGCCCTATCTCCAAATACAGTCAAATTGAGGGTTAGGGCCTCAACACATGAATTTGGGGCAGGGCGGGGGTTGGGGGAACACAATTTTGTCTATAATTACATGGCTTTTTGTGTTTAACATGTATTAACTTTTTTCATATTCATTACAGTGTCATAGGGTAGGCATTATTATTAACATACTTTTTTAAATGAGGAAATCTGGCACCGAAAGTCTTAATATATTGCTGAAAATCACAGCTAGTCAGGGCGGTAGGAGGATTTGAACCTAGGCACTCTGGATTCAGAGCTTGTGCTCTTACCCACCCCACCATTCTGAGCCTGGCAACCCAGAGCTCAGACGACAGAACCGGGGCAGCAGTCACAGACCCCACGGTAAACTGGCCACAGAATCATAACCACAGCCCTGTTCCTCTCAGTCAACCTTCACAGGAGTTTGAGTTGAGTGGTCACTGTGCCTATTTTATAGATGAAGAAACTGAGGCTCTGAGAGTCAAGAAAGATGGCACAGGACTCGGACCAGGCTACACGTCACCCTGACTCTCTAACATCTGGCACATGGCAGATGCCCAGTTAAAATTAAGCGAATGAGTGAAGGAATGAATGGATGAATGGAGGACACTTCCTGCCCACTCAGTCTGATGTGTGAGTGGCAGAGGCAGTGTGTGGATGGGCCAGGAGCTGTAAAAACATCCTTGCTTTAAGACAAGAGACCATGCTGAACATGGTGGCTCACGCCTGTAATCCCAGCACTTTGGGAGGCCGAGGCTGGTGGATCACCTGATGTCAGGAGTTTGAGACCAGCCTGACTTACATGGCAAAACCCTGTCTCTACTAAAAATACAAAATTAGCCAGGCGTGGCGGTGCATGCCTATAATCCCAGCTACTCAGGAGACTAAGGCAGGAGAATTGCTTGAACCCAGGAGGCGGAGGTTGCGGTGAGCTGAGACCACACCATTGCACTCCAGCCTGGGCAACAAGAGCGAAACTC
>NW_022437077.1:3305398-3324018 GCF_009761245.1 Sapajus apella
AAGAAAGATGGCACAGGACTCGGACCAGGCTACACGTCACCCTGACTCTCTAACATCTGGCACGTGGCAGATGCCCAGTTAAAATTAAGTGAATGAGTGAAGGAATGAATGGATGAATGGAGGACACTTCCTGCCCACTCAGTCTGATGTGTGAGTGGCAGAGGCAGTGTGTGGATGGGCCAGGAGCTGTAAAAACATCCTTGCTTTAAGACAAGAGACCATGCTGAACATGGTGGCTCACGCCTGTAATCCCAGCACTTTGGGAGGCCGAGGCTGGAGGATCACCTGATGTCAGGAGTTTGAGACCAGCCTGACTTACATGGCAAAACCCTGTCTCTACTAAAAATACAAAATTAGCCAGGCGTGGCAGTGCATGCCTGTAATCCCAGCTACTCGGGAGACTAAGGCAGGAGAATTGCTTGAACCCAGGAGGCGGAGGTTGCGGTGATCTGAGACCACACCATTGTACTCCAGCCTGGGCAACAAGAGCGAAACACTGCCTCAAAAAAATAAAATTAAATTAAAATTAAAAATCAGATAAGCAACCGAGTCAGGATTTGAGGCTCTGAGGCACTGAGGCAAGGCTCAGAGCAGAGGCGACTACGTGGGGCGGGGGACACAGGTTCTCTAACAGTTGAGGGTGACTCAGAGCAGGAGCTGCTTCTCCGGTTTTGACTCAGTCACCTCCAAAACGGAGCAGAACCCTGGCTCACACAGGATGAGCTTTGGAGTCACAGGGATCAGGGTTTCCTGCCTGTGTGTGTGACTTTGACCAAACCAATCACCATCTCTAAATTTCATCTTCCTCCTCTATAAAACGGAGGTGACAGCTGCCAGCCCTAAGGCTGCTGTGAGACCAAAGTCAAGGGGCAGATGTACCGTCACCTGGCAGGTGGCATGTGTCCTTCCCATTGGTGGCTGCTGTTGTCCAGTGGCCAGGCCAGTGTGGTGAGGCCCGAGTGGGTTCAGAGTGAGGGCCAGGCAGTGCCAGAACTGTGCCCTTGGCAGGTGGGATAAGCTACAGGCAAGTCCAGAGCAAGTCTCTTCCCCAATCAGGGTCTCAGTTCCTCCGTGTGTAACACATGGCCCCAAATCTCTCCCAAAGCTGACCTTCGGGAGCTCAGTATTCACCGACACAACCAGCAAAGGGAAAGTCGTGAGCCTGCCTGACCACAGGACCACCAAGAGGAGTCACAGAGAGGGGGCTTGCTCTGCCCAGTGTCCACCCACCACAGGTCAAGGTCAAGAGCACACAGAGCCATGATCATCTGATTCCCGGATCCACCGCCCAGGTGAAGGAAAGTGTGCTGGATTTAGAATCAGCACACAGAGGGCCAGTCCTGGATCTGCCACCTACGTCCATGGGCGTTGGACAAGTCACTTCTTCCATTTCCTTATCCATAGCATGGGAAGAATAGTCCTTAGCTCTTTTAGAGGAAAATGTAGGGGATGCTGCTGGAGTAGGGAAGGATTTCTTAAACAATTCACAGAAAGTATAAACCACAGAGAAAAATCTGACTGCATTAAAACTTAACATTTCTGTAACCAAAAAGCACCAAAACCAAAATTAGCAGAGAGGCCACAGGCATGGAGAAAATATTTACAATACCTATAACTGACAAGGGATCAATATCTATAATACATAAAGAATTTTTACAATCCAATTTCAAAAGCAAATAGAAAAAGAGACAAAAATATCCACAAGCATTCACAGAAGAAACTCTAAAGCCCAATCAATTTATAAATACATGCTCAGCTTCGCTGTCGACCAGGGAAATGCAAATTTAAGCAATTGAAAGACTATTTCATAAACATCAGGTTGGGGAAAAAAATCTAACAAAATGTTGCAGAGGAGGTGGGAAAGACAGGAGCTTTCAGGAAGGGAGTGCTGATACTCTCACCTGGGAGAGCAATTTGTCAATATCTAGTGAAGCTGGACGTGTCCATGCCCTGGGGCCTTATGAACCAACAAGTCCAGTTTCAGATAAATATCCCGAAAGAGTAATTCCTATACATGGGCTCATAATTTGCACTGCAGCCCTGATGTTAGTGGGAAGAGAAAGAGAACAACCTAAGTTGTTGAGGACTGGGTAAGTAAATGTTAAATCCTTCTTACATTAGAATACGAATTGAAGGCAAATGAACTAGATCGACTTGTAAAAAGGTGAATAAATCCTAAAAGCACATGTCAAGTTACAGTAAGTGGAAAAGGACACCTACACTATTATTCTACGTAAATGTCAAAAGCCCACCTAACAGAGCTGTGACCATACACAGTCCAGTCAGTTCTTAGCCATGAGGAAGACATGCGCCTTTAAAGCATGGGTAGTGACAGCGCTTACCTTTGAGGATTGGAATAAGGAAGGCTCTGACTGTACTGATAATGTTTCATTTCTTTAAAAGAATTTTCATTTAATTTTTTTTCTTTCTCCGAGTGGAGTGAAGGGAGGAAGAGAGAGAGAAAGAAATTAGGACAAACGTAGCAACACAGTAACATCTGCTAAACCTTGGTGGTAGATTCATAAGCATTATTTCATCATACTAATCTCTGTACTTTTCTGGATGGTTGTAATATTTCTGAATTTTAAATAAAAATTGTTGGGGGTGACAGGAATCTTCTATGTTTTCGTTGTGGTGAGAGTTCTATGAATGTGGACATCTGTCAAAGCCCATTGAATTGGACACCTGAAATAGGTGCATTTTATGGTTTTTTTAATATGTTATTTTATTTTACACAGAGGCTTGCTGTGTTGCCCAGGTTGGAGTGCAGTGGCATGATCTCGGCTCACAGCAGCCTCCACCTCCCGGGTTCAAGCAATTCTGCCTCAGCCTCCCCAGTAGCTGGGATTACAGGCATGCACCATGCCTCGCCAATTTTTGCATTTTTAGTAGAGACACAGTTTTACCATGTTAGCCAGGTTTTTTTTGTTTTGTTTGTTCGTTTTTTCTCTTTGTATTTTTGTATTTTTAGTGGAGATGGGGTTTCACCATGTTGACCAGGCTGGTCTCGAACTCCTGATTTCAGGTGATCCACCTGCCTCAGCCTCCCAAAGTGCTAGGACTATGGGCATAAGCCACCGTGCCCAGCCTGGTGCATTTTATCATACATCAGTTATACCCCAATAAAGTTGATTCTGAAAGAAGAAACAATTAAATGTTGGCTGGTCAGCACTCAGCATCTCCAGTGGTACCAGTTCCAGACGGAAGCAGAGGGAGGGAGAGACATAACAGGCGATGTTTCAGTCTTAAGGGTCTGTCCCCCACACTGGGGCCTTCAGGCTGCCCAAGACTTCATGCCAAATGTGATACCTTTGCTTTGGGGTCAGAGTGGGCGGAGCTCTCCTCATAGGGTTTGCCGAGTCTAATTTTAGAGCTTCGGAGGGTGGAGGAAGAGCTGGCTCTGCTTCTGCAATGAGCTCATCATGTTTCTTGGCACCTCAATATTCTCTCCATTTAATTTTTCAGAAGCACCAACAAATCAGGAAAGAAGTGTGCCCTGAAATTGCTATTTGGATGAACGTGACATTTGTCGGCCAGCGACGGAAGCTGGAGGAGCAGTTGTGTTTGCAACTCACAACCTCATCTCACAGCCCGGACTCCCAAACGCTGCACACACTTGTGGGGGGGACAGTTGCCTGGGTGGAAAAACACAGCAGAACAGACAGGCTCTGAGCGAGGCAGGGAAGGAAAGACGAAGGGAGTGGGGACAGGCGCGCCAGCTAACATACACCAAACGCTTACAACGTGCCAGGCCCACTGCCATTTCATCCTCAAAACACATATTACCACCCCTGCTTTAGAGATGAGGAAACAAGCTCAGAAAGGGAAGGTGTTATTTTGCCAAGAGCACAAAACTAAGAAGTAGCCAGATTGAATCCCGCCCGGTCTGGTTGGTGTCAAATTCCTTGCCCATGGCAAAGAGAAGGCGCTCAAGTAAACGATGCTTCCTTTTTATCTTTCTGTCCCTCCTTTTTCATCCTTCCTGAGGAAACTGAGGCCCAGAGAGATTACAGGATGTGCTGAAACTTATCAAACTGTCTTGGGGACAGAACCAGGACCGCCTAGGGTAACTAATTGGATGGTGAAGCTGAGGAAGATGGGAGAATCCAAAATGAGTCTCAGGCTCCCACCACGCACAGAGAGGAGAAGCCTTCGTGGGAAAGAGGCGGTCAGACGTGAAGGGAGGGTGTTGGAGTGGAGGTGTCTTTGGAGCAACCGATAAAGATGTCCTGAGACAACCAGGTTGCGGGCTCTAAACTTGTGGAAAGAGAGGTAGGCTGGAAAGATGGGGACCCTCTAAACATGAGCCTCACTGTGATGAGACTTCCTTCTCAGGGCCTAGGAGAACCCCTCAATGCAAAAATGAATAAGGACTTCAGACTGCCTGACCGCCATGCATTAAAGGGAGAATCGCAGAAAACAGTATACAAACTAAAGAAGCATACTTGACAGGTGCAGTGGCTCACACCTACGATCCCAATGCTTTGGGAGCCTTGGGCGGAGGACCGCCTGAGGCCAGAAGTTCAAGACTAGCCTGGGCAATATAGCAAGACTCTGTGTCTCCAAAAAATTGAAAAATTAGCCAGGTGTGGTGGCACGTAACTGTAGTCCTAGCTACTTGGGGTAGGGGGCAGCTAAGCAGGAGCATCGCTCGAACCCAGGAGTTGAAGGCTGCAGTGAGGTAGGATTGTCCTAATGTACTCCAGCAACAGAGCAAGGTGCAGGAAGGAAGGAAGGAAGGGAGGAAGGAAGGAAGGAAGGAAGGAAGGAAGGAAGGAGAAAACCACTGAACTTACCTGACAAGGCTATTTTACCAATGGGCAAACTGAGACCCAAAGAAAGGAAGGAATTTTCCCAAGACCACCCAGCTATATAGCCAAGCCCATACTGAAGCTATGGTCTGGGGTCAGACTTGGATTTCATGAAATCTGAAAACTTAAAAGTAGGAAGAGTATATGACCTTATATTGTCATTCCCAACAGAGAGAGATGAAGCCCAGAGATGTTAAGTAACTTGTTCTGGTCACACAGTCAAGACAAGGACCACAGTGTTCTTTCTTCTGCATAACCTGAAGAAAGTGGTCCATCCCAGTGGAGCAGAAAAAAGACGCAGGCTGAAAATCCCGACCCAATGGTGAGCCAATACTTGTGTTACATTTCTCCTATTTCCGACAGACAGAGAACACCACATTTATATATAGTGGAACTTATAACAACACCTGCTTTAAATGTTGGTGAGTTTTGGCTTAAGAATGAGACAGAAAAAAAATAATAAAAATTTTAAACCCTGGGTAGTTGTTCCAATTAAGTTCAATTAAACATGCCCTCAGGTAGAGTAGATATGGTGAGCGACGCCTTACAGAATCCAATCTCTGTGACGAACACACTCGCCAGCATAGAGCAAGGAGGTTATTATTTCGTTTGTTGAAAAGGAATGCAGTGTAGCGGAAAAGACACAAAAGTTAGAGCTGAACAGATCTAATCCACATCAGGTCACTGCCATGGACGAGTGAAAGCTACTAGAAAATGGGCATAATAATTCCTATCTCAATAGGCTGCCGGAGGATTAAATGAGGTAATGCAAGGAAAGGGTGATAGGAAAATGTGCTGCAAAGAGTCATTACAGCTGCTTTTGAAATATGGAATTGAACAACTAAATTATTTGGTGAGGTTTTCTCTAAAGTTACTGAAACATCCGAGGAAAGATGGGAAGGTAAACGCAGGCTCACTCAATGTCCCTCTCCACAAACGGAACAGAATGACAATCACAAATAGACATACGCTTTTTTTTTTTTTGAGACAGAGTCTCCCTCCGTCACCAGGCTGGAGTGCAAGGATGTGATCTCGAACTCACTGCAGCCTCCGACTCCCTGGTTCAAGTGATTTTCCTGCCTCAGTCTCCCGAGTAGCTGAGATTACAGTCATACACCACCAAGCCCAGCTAATTTTTGGATTTTTAGTAGAGACGGGGTTTTACCATGTTGCCCAAGATGGTCTCGATCTCCTGACCTTGTGATCCACCCGCCTCTGCCTCCCAAAGTGCTGGTTATAGGCTTGAGCCACCGCGCCCGGCCAGACATACACTTTTAAATGACCAAGAATAGCAGTTCTGACATTAGCCATGGGGCCTGCTATGCTTTGAAGGTATGTGTCGCTTCAGAATTTACACACTGAAACTTAATCCCCAAGTATTAAGAGATGCGGCCTTCGGAGGTGATTAAGTCATGAGAGCTCCGCCATCATGAATGAAATTAGCAGTCTTAGAAAAGGGCTCAAGGGAACGCGCCAGGCCCTTTTCTTGCCCTTCCATCTCGTCACAGCATTCATCTCTTTTGCCCTTTTCATCCCCTCACCTTGTGAGAATGCAGCAAGTAGGTTCTCACAAGACATAAAACGCCTGTGCCTTGATCTTGGACTTCCCAGCCTCCAGAACTGTAAGAAATCGATTTCTGTTCTTTAAAAATGACCAAGTCTCAGATGTTTTGTTATAGCAGCACAGACAGACAAGACAGGGTTCAACCACATGGGCTGAAATTTGAAAAGATCTTCCTACAAGGAAAGTTCAGACCAAATTGGAAGGAGACTCAGAGCGGACATGCTGCTCATCTCTGCAATGGCGAAATGTTGAATGAAATTCAGAGGAACCTCATGACATCACCTCGTTTGGTGAGATGGAGACAGGGAGAATGCACAGCCCAAGAGAGAAGCCAGGAAATATTGATCTAGAAAAGGATTTTTCAGCTTGGCCCTATTGACACTTTGAATGAAATCATTCTATGTTGCTGGCGACTGTCCTGTGTGGTATGACCTCAGCATTCCTGGCTTCGACTCACTTCATGCCAGGGGCAACCCCTGCCAAGTTGTGCCAACCAAAGATGTCTCCATTCTTTGCCAAGGGTCCCTGGTCACAGGGGAACAAATTGAACCTAGATGAGAATTATGAGTCTAGAAGACCGTTTTTTATTCCAGAAAGTAGTGAGTTGGTCAAACCCAGACAAACCCATGCTACTTGCCTCTAACCGAGAGGGAGCAGAACTCTTTCAAGGAGATAAACACCAAGATAACGCTGACTACAAGCAAAGCCTTCACGGAATGGAGAGAGAAGACATTTCCCATGAGAGAGGCAGCCCAGGGGGAGATGAGGAGTGTAAAGAACGACCCACCGTTTTTTATGGCTGTATAGTATTCCATGGTGTCTCAGCAAACTGACACGAGAACAGAAAGCCAAACACCGCATGTTCTCACTCATAGGTGGGTGTTGAACAATGAGATCATGTGGGTTCAGGGAGAGGAGCATCACACACTGGGGGCAGTTGAGGGGGGGTAGGGGAGAGACAGCAGGGGATGGGGAGGGAGGGGAGGGTGGGGAGGGATAACATGGGGAGAAATGCCAGATATAGTATGCACCTAAAGTAAAATAAATTATAAAAAATAATAATAATAAATTTAAAAAATAATTTAAAAAAAGAACGACCCACTTGGCCTCCTTCCCTCACTGTGAATATACAAAAGAGCCAGAATCCACAGAACGCGATCTCATAAGAAGGCAGGAGAGCTTGGCTGCACTCATGGCCTGGAATTGATTGTTCTTACGGTGAAGACATGTCCTCAAAAGGTGGTCTCTCTCTCTCTGTCTGAAACTGGGGATGACCTGAAACCAAGGGTGTCGCTCTTCCCTACCACTCCCCATTGGATGTTTCCCCAACCAGGAAGCATGACTTCCCCGCAGAGTGTTAAGCCATGTACTGTAGAGAGAAAGTCATAGAAGTTTCACATATCACCATTGTCCTGGCCCCAGTGCCTCCTCCCCTGTCTTCTAGGCAACAGAAGAGCAGACTTGAAGCTCAAGATCAGAGAAGTACAGCGAAGAGCCAGGGAAGCAGGGGAGGAAGCTGGGGAGACTCAAGTGTCCCATATGTGGGCAAACAATACACCAGATAAAACCACCCTGCCTCAAAGATAAGCTGGAATAACAGCAGCAACCACAGAAATAACATCAAAGCTACGAACGTTTTCAAAAAACAACAGGAAAGGAAGAAATAGATCATGCTAAATGTTAAGATTTCATGTTGGAAGAAGACATTTTAGAAACATTAAAAAAAAAAATGAGACCGCAGAGGTATCATAGTCTCAGAGAAGCCAAAGATGAGATGATAATTTAACAGGGTACGATTGGGAGAATTGCAGAGCCCAAGTAAAAAGCTGTGAACCAGAATAATTGTATTACGCTCCTATTAAGTAGATAAGAAACAGCCAGGACAGATCTGACAACAGCAGGAAAATAAAGAGGAAGAATTCAAGATAAGATAATAGAAAAATCACCCAAAATGCTAAGGAAAGGGTCAGAGAGTTAGAAACAATTTAGAGAAGGTGATTGTTATGTTTGACACACAACAGAGGTAAACATACTGATAAGTAGCATCCTTAAAGGAGAAAACAGAAAAAAATGTAGCATGGAGAGAATCCATCATATAATAAAGAAAAAGTACTGAATGTGAAGACTGAAAAAGTATATGACTTTCAAAAAAAAATTCGTAGAGAAAGAGGAAAATCTAGACATATTGTGATAAAGATTTTCAACTTAAGCATTTAAAAAGGATAATTATGTAAGTGCCTAGCCAGTATTACCAAGTTATTTATTAAAGGGAAGGTATCAGGCTGCCCTCATTGTTAGTATTCGATATCAGAAGACCAGCATAACATCTGCAAAGGTGTGAGGGAATAAAAATATGACTTGAGAAATTTATGCCCAGTAAACTGATGTGAGGCTTTTTTTATTTTGTTATTGTTTTTAAGATTTTTTTCCTTCTAAAAAATTCATTGTATATATATAAGCTATACAATATAATGCTTTGACATACATAGACACAATGGAATCAATATTACGGTCAAGCAAATTAACCTATTCATCATCTCACATAATTTTCTGGGTGTGCAGTAAAAGTACCTAAATTCAGGGACTTTAGGATTCAGCAACATTTCCTTTAAAAAATGCTTTTCAATAATAAAACCCAGACAACCAAATGATAATGAAAGAAGTCAAGAATAGGGAATCTATTGAAGGAAAGGTAAAGAAGAGGCTAAGAAGTGAATCTTGGGCCCAGCACAATGGCTCATACCTGTAATCTTGGCATTTTGGGAGGCTGAAGCAGGAGGATCACTTGAGCCCAGGAGTGCAAGACCAGCCTAGGCAACATAGAGAAACCCAGTTTCCACAAAAATTTAAAAATTAGCTGGGTATGATGGTGCATGCCCGTAGCACCAGCTACTCAGGAGGCTGAGGTAGGAGAATCACGTCAGCCACAGAAGTGGAGGCTGCAGTGAGCTGTGACCCTGTTTCAGGGAAAAAAAAAAAAAAAAAAGTGAATCTTGGATCCTTTTAAATATAAAATCAAAAGGCCGGGCGCAGTGGCTCAAGCCTGTAATCCCAGCACTTTGGGAGGCCAAGGCAGGTGGATCGAGACCATCCTGGTCAACATGGTGAAACCCTGTCTCTACTAAAACTGCAAAAAAATTAGCTGGGCATGGTGGCGCGTGCCTGTAGTCCCAGCTACTCAGGAGGCTGAGGCAGGAGAATTGCCTGAACCCAGGAGGCGGAGGTTGCGGTGAGCCGAGATCGAGCCATTGCACTCTAGCCTGGGTAACAAGAGCGAAACTCCGTCTCAAAATAAATAAATAAATAAATAAATATAAAATCAACCCTCAATCACTGTGAAACTTAAGTCAAAATTATAACTCCTCAAAGAAAATCTATATTATGTAAAAATAATTAATTAAAATAGAATACTTATAATAGCCTATAATAAAAATCTAAGATCATAACAAAGTTGAAATAAGGAGGAAGTATGAATCCACAGATCTTGTAATCTTTTATGGTGGAGAGTCACTATACACTATTATACATTGTTTTGTATCTTGAGCTGAGAAATCAAACAAAGAGAGAAATATATCTCATTTTAGAAAGTAAAAACACATGATGAACTATATCAGTAAATGATTGGTTAAGATGGGACAGGAGGGAGTGAGAGAAAAGGAAAGGACTGGGAAGGAATTGAAAAAAAAATTTCTGAGAACCTGCCAGGCAAATATGAACTAAAAGAAATTATGATTCATGACATTAATGTCAACAAAGTTGAAATGAAACCAAAAATTATTAAATGAGACAAAGCCTCACCCATGATGATAAAGGATATAAAACACAATGAGAATGATTGTCATTACATGCAAAGCAGGCCAGGAAAAAGTAAATTAAAAAAAAAAAGATTGTCATGACATCATTCCAGATAATATAACGTCAAAAGACAAGAAGCAAAAATTCTTACATATAATGTGAAATCAAGAGAAACACAAGAGTAGAAAACTTTAACTCCCTTCTCTCAGAAATAAAGCCATAAATACTTTAAATAATATAATTAATGACATTGATCAAATATGTGTGTATACAATATAATAAAATCTGTCCACAGAAAACAGAGAATATTTCTTTTCTTCACATGCCAGTGGAATATTTGACATGTGCTAGGCTACAAAGGAATGTAAAAAATCTAAAAGTAGATACAATACAGTTCCTAGGCTCTAACCTTGATGCAATAGAAGCACAAATTAATAGTAAAGGCAAACAAAAAAATAAAAAATCAGACACTTCTCCCCCAACAACTCCTGACTGAAAGAAGAAATAAGCAGCTAATCCTGTATTTGGAAGAAAATTAATAGACTTAAACAGTTACATTCCTACAAACATTCACCGATATTTTCTCAGGTTTCAACAGTGGCCAGAAAGTAATTTTAAGATGCAAATTACTGCCAGGCTGGTGGCTCACGCCTATAATCCCAGCACTTTGGGAGGCCGAGGCAGGTAGACCACAAGGTCAAGAGATGGAGACCATCCTGGCCAACATGGTGAAACCCCACCTCTACTAAAAATACAAAAATTAGCTGGATGTGGTGGGTGATACATGCCCCGTAGTCCCAGCTCCTCTGGAGACTGAGGCAGGAGAATCGCTTGAACCTGAGAGGCAGAGGTTGCAGTGAGCCGAGATCGTGCCACTGCACTCCAGCCTGGCGACAGAGCAAGACACTGTCTCAAAAAAAAAAAAAAGATGCAAATTACTATGATGCTTAGCCATCCCAGCCATAGTCCATCCTTCTGCTAGGTTCCCCATAAAAACAATTCTCGGAATCCCCGAGGAATGTCTGATTCTGTTCCATAAGTCCCTTCTGATCATCACCATCCTCTCCCCTTCTCCGCTTCCCTCTCCCCTCCTTCCTCCCTGCCTCTGCCTTCTCTTCCTCCCTCCTCCCTCTCTCACACTTCTCTCCTCCCTTCACCTCTCCTTCCCTTTTCTTCTCCTCTTCCCTCCCATCCTCTCTTCTTCCCTCCTTTCCTCCCTCCCTTTCTCTCTCTTTCTTTCTCTCTTTGCCTTTCTCTCCCTCCCTCCGTCTTTCTTCCTTCCCCTTCCTCTTAGTCCTCTTCCCTCCCCTGCTCCTCTGCCTTCCTTGCTGATGGCTAGCAACCACCAGAGAGCTTTATGCAATGATGGAATTGTTCTATGCCTTGATTGTATGCTGATGACACGAATATATATATCTGTCAAAACTCATAGAACTGTACACTCTCCAAATAAAGTCAATTTTGCTATGTGATAAAATACAATTTCAAAAATATAATTAAGGAATAAAAATAGTGTTCCAGAGAATTTAGAAAAAAGACTTTCTTGAATTTTAAATAAAGCAGGCATAAAAGTAGCACTAAAAGCTGAAAACAACAAGAAGAAAGTAAACTGATCCAAAACATTAGATAAAATATTGATGAATCACTTACAGCAGAACGTCACGTAACTACCATAACACGTCCAAGTCAGGGTTTGCACCAAGACTACAAGGATGGTACAATGTTAGGAACTCTACAGATATGATTTACGATATCAATGGGTTAAAATAGAAAAATGACAAGGTCATCTCCCTACATGGCCCCCCAAAAGATATTTGGTGAAATGAAATATCAATTTATAATGAAAAAGTTAAAAATAATTTTATAATGTTATTAAATATCTAGATGACTAAATACCCAGATAGTTAGCTATCTATAGAAAACTATCGGATGGAGACATACTTAAGTCTCTAATAACTAACATCTTACTCAAAACTTCAGTCAAGGGAGCATTTCTTCTGATAAAGCAGAAACAGAATCAGGGCATCCACAAGTAAATAAGAAATTAACATGAGGGGGGCCAGGTGTGGTGGCTCATACCTGTAATCCTGGCACTTTGGGAGGCCAATGAGGCAGGATGATCACTTGAATCCAGGAGTTCAAGAGCAGCCTGAGGCCAACATAGTGAGACTCATCTCTGCAGAAAAAACAAATAAAAATAAAATAAGATATGACTTTTGGGGAAAAGGCAGCAAAACATGTATATATTATATAATCACCTTCCTAGAAAACCGGAGAGAGTCAACTGGTAAACCATTAGAAATAACATAATTCAATATAATATGATAATACAGGAATAACAATATAGTAAGTTAGAAAAATATATGCAATAGAACAGCTCAGGAAAATGGCTCCTTACAAAAATTTTAAATAATAGCTAACATTTGTTAAGGACTTACTATGTAGTGGGACATTTCCATGAAATAGATGCTATTTTTACCCTTACAGTAAAAATGAAGAAATAGAGAGGTGATGTCACCAGCCTACATTCAAACAGCTTCAAATATCAGAAGCAGGATGAGAGCCCAGGTGGTCCTATTCCAAAGCCCCTGTGTTTACCCACCAGGGACCACTTCCTCCCACTATACTCTGACGTATATAAGTAATAGCTAGTTAGAAAATACAATGGAATAAAAGATTCATTTCCCAATAGCCAAAAAAAAAAAAAAATTCTTAGGAATGAACACAATAAGAAATGTGCAGAGCCTGTAATGCAGAGAAATGTAAAGTACAGCTTAGAAACATAATATATAAGAAAAGACTGCATGAATAGTGATAGATACCTTTTATGTAGATCTAACACCATAAAAATAGATATTCTCCTCAAAATACTCTAAACTTTCATGCAATCCAAATTAAAATATCAAAAAAAGTTTGGGATTTTAATAAAAAATAATTCTAAATTCTGCCCCCCAAAATAAATGTATAATGCTGTAAAAATATTTTAAAAAAAATTAAAGGGGGCTTCTCCTTACCAGATATTTAAAAAGTACTGTAGTATTATAAAACTACAGTCATCAATAACATATTGTATTGTCTAAAGACACAGACGAATGAGACAGAATGGATAAACAAAATTAGACCCAAGTGTATACCGAAATTTAATTTGTAATAAAGGCAGCAGTTCGAATTAGTCAAAAGTTTATGGATTATACAAAAAGATATAGTGGCAAGGCACAGTGGCTCATGCCCATAATCCCAGCACGTTGCCAAGGTGGGTAGATCGCTTGATGTCAGGGGATTGAGACCATCCTGGCTCACATGGTGAAAACCTGTCTCTACTAAAAATATAAAAATTAGCTGGGCATGATGGAGGGCACCTGTAATTCCAGCTACTCAGGAGGCTGAGACAGGAGAATCACTTGAACCCAGGAGGTGGGGGTTGCAGTGAGCCAAGATTGTACCACTGCACTCCAGCTTGGATGACAGAGGGAGACTTCATCCGAAAAAAAAAAAAAAAAGATGTTGGGATAAACAGCTATGCATTTGGAAGGAAAAAAAATTCCAAATTTTCTTTAAATACCAAAATGTATTCCAGAGAGATGAGTGATATATATATTTTTTGAATGTTTAAAATGGTAGGAAAAATATATCTATATAAAACTTGGGGAATATAAAACCCTAAAAAAGAAGTCTTATTTTATTACATAAAAATGTTAAATTGTAACATATACCATAAGCAAAACCAAAAGATAATTGGTTACAAATAACCAAGATCCAACATCTCTACAGTACAAAAAACTCTCATATCAATAAGAGTAGCCGAATTTAGTAGAAGAATGGGCAAAATAAATGAACAGGCCATTCAAATAAGAAACAACAAGAAAAGATACTCAATCTTATTAATGATTAAAGAGTTCAGTCTTTTTGAGACAGGTCTTATTCCATCGCCCAGGCTGAAGACAAGATTTTGATCGTCAAACTAGGTAATGATAGAAATTAATTATAAAATAGGACTCCATGAGCTCCTGCTGATATAAATATACCCATACATACATGAAGAAAAAGGAAAAGATTTTTCTTACAATAGAATACCAGCTCATAGGTGTAGAAGAAATGATGAGAATAGAAAAATTACCGTTTGGCCAATATCACAAAGGTGAGTGATCCATAGGTCATCCATGAAGGGGGTTTAACAAGGAACAGAAAATATTGGCATCATCTCAGAAAACTTCCCCACAATATACCGATCAATTACAAAAGGGAAATGGTGAGTTTATGGTGGCAAAACCTAAGGCCGGCACTGTAGCTCACACCTGTAATCCCAGCACTTTGGGAGGCCGGGGCAGGTGGAACACTTGAGGCCAGGAGTTCGAGACCAGCCTGGCCAACATGGTGAAACACCATCTCTACTAAAAATACAAAAAATTAGCTGGCCGTGGTGGTGGGCACCTGTAATCCCAGCTACTTGGGGGGCTGAGGCAGGAGAATCACTTGAACCCAGAAGGCGGAGATCGCAGTAAGACAAGACAGTGTGATTGCACTCCAGCCTGGGCAACAAGAGCAAAACTCTGTCTCAAAAATAAATTAATTAATAATAATTAAATTATTAATTAATTTTAAAAATAAAATGTATGGTGGGGAAAGCTGGCAGGCACCAAGATGACCTGGTGTTGAGGCTAACACCTCCAGAGATGGCCACTGTCTTCTGCCTCCTGAGATGACGCACTGAAATCGCACAGCATCATCCGGCAGCCTTTCTGCCCAGGAACATGAGCTGAGTGCGGACATAGAAAACTTCAGACGGATCTGAGTTGAGTGTCATCCTAGAAAATGGAACCCTTTAAAACCGTTGAGAAGTCAAAAAACAGGGCAAAATGAGGAACTGTTCCAGCTTGGAGAAAACCGAAAACGCACAAGAACTAAACGCAATACATGTTCTTGGAGAAGATTCTGGACCAGAGGGAAAAGACACATTGTCGGGATGTTTGAATCGGTTCCATGGATTGGTTGGTGGTGTTTGCACTGATGCTGATTTCTTGATTTGGAGGGTTGCATCAGGGTTAGGTAGAGAATGAACTTGCTCTGGTGAAATACACACAACTGTGTTTAGAGATGATGGGATATTATGTCTGCAGCTTGCTCTCCAAAGATCCAAAAAAAGAATAATGGAGGGAGAGACAGAGAGAGCGAGCACACGCACAAGCCAGAACTGGATAAAATGCTAAGAATTTGATGATCTGGGTGAGGGGTATATGGCAGTTCTGTGTATTGTTCCAGCAATTTTTCCACAAGCTCAAAATTGTTCAAAGTATGTTATCTTTTGAAATATTCAAAAGAACAAAAATCCAATTAGAAATTTAGCAGAAAGAATTATAGAAGCACCTTTGGCATATTTCAAATAGGCCTGATTTTTGTTGAATAAAGTGTGTTCAAATCCACTAAATAAATAAACACTCCATGTTAGTGGGGGACAGATAAAAAAGATTCTGTGGTGTTAGGTTTGTAATTTGGTACAATCCAAATAGGCCTTTCTTTGAGTCTAAAAAATGCATAAAGAAGCATGCAAAGATATATGTTATAAGGATGTTTGGGGCAGAACAGGTTTGAAAAATAAGGAACAACCCAAGTACCTATGAGTGGTCACCGAAAAATTCAATTACGTCCCTACAACTTAGTCCTCAGGCACCATGAAACAATGAAGTATCGTTGAATGAACATGCAAAGATGTTCACAACTTATTTTTTGAATAACAAATGTATGTATTTATTAATTTGGTCAGTAGCTCAGCAAATAATTGTTGAATCCTATTATGTATGAATTGTTGGATAAGGTGCATTCGATTTTAAAAGATTTATAAAGTACTGTATTTCCTTTTCTGAAACTCTAATTCCTAATTGAGGAAACAGACATATAGACAAATAATATTTATGACATCTTCAGTGAAAAGTACAGGCTGGAGCTGGACGTGGTGGCCCTCTCCTGTAATCCCAGCATTTTGGAAGGCTGAGGTGGGTGGATCACCTGAGGCCAGGAGTTTGAGACCAACCTGGCCAACATGGTGTAACCTCATCTCTACCAAAAGTACAAATATTAGCCAGGTGTGGTGGCAGATGCCTGTAGTCCCAGGGAGGCTGAGGCAGGAGAATCATTTGAACCCGGGACGTGGAGGTTGCAGTAAGCTGAGCACTCAAGGCTGGGTGACAGAGCGAGACTCAGTCTCAAAAAAAAAAAAAGAAAAGTACAAGTTGTAGAACAATTTTCACAGAATGCCATTTGGAAAAAGAAATTCTATGAACAGTAACGTGTGAGTATATGCGTGGAGACAAAAACCACAGTGGGTCGAATACATTGTTAGTGGTTCTCTCTGGAAATGAGTTAAATGGGGAAAATTTCACTTTCCATAGTGTTTTGGAATTTTTACAACCAGCATGTATTGCTTGTATAATCTGGGGTGAGACAAGCAATAAAAATATCCAGACTAGGAAGAAACAAACTTCATGTTGCCTGAACACAAAATAAGGAAAAGCTGGGTCTCTCTCTCTAGCGCTGATGCTGCTGTGCCCCAGGAGCCATGGGTCTAAATTATTATTAATGCACTTGTAGGCCTCAGCACTTTGCCATGTCTGCAATTTTAGAAAGTAAACAAACATCTTGTTCTCAAGATAATCCTGAACTGTTTATATTTGGTCTTCCTGAGAAAGGACGTTTTGTGACTCACAGGGCTGCAGGGAGGAAGGGCAGGCCCTTCCCTGATCTCAGGTTTGCCTGCTGCTGGGAGGCCTGCCCTGGGGATCAGCCCCTGTTACCCACCCCCACCTCCCCCCCACCAGTTTTAGCCATGGAAGGGCCTCTGGTCATGAGCACTTCACTATGCCCTGGGGTCCAAGCCCCTCTCTGCTCACCCCTAACCCCATGAATGACATGGACCTTCATGGAGGGAGTTGGTGAACTTGGGAGGTGGAAAAAAATTCTGTCTCTTCAGCACCACTGCCTAACTGAAAGTTAGCATTTCCTTCCCCCAAGAATGTCGACAGCAAACCACAGTAGTATTAGTGGCGTTCTTGACTTTGTCACCAAAAGAAGCACAGATGTTTTCATGTCGCATTAGTCAGTGCACTACCTCCAGAGATCGTTTATACCCAGGACCACTTCCAAGCTAAGATGCTGATTAGACCTGTCCCTAGCTCTCATTATTTAGTGCTTTAATGAAGAAATACATTTGTTACTGTATCAGAAGCATGTTTTTAATATTTTGGTAACTATGTTTCAACATAATCGGAATTCTTTGTAATCTAATGTATTTTTATCCTGTGCATTTAGAAGACCTGCTCAGAGAAGAGGCCCACGGCTCAGAAAGGTCAGGAGTCTTTGATCATGAGGATTGTAAAGGGTTGAGGGTCCCAGGAGGCCTAATGGATGGCTCCCAAGCCCCATAAACGGCCAGTCTTTCACAACTCCATACTGCATGAAAACCCGAGTTTTAGCCGGGCACGGTGGCTCAGCACTCTGGGAGGCTGAGACGGGTGGATCACCTGAGGTCAGGAGTTCAGGACCAGCCTGGCCAACATGGTGAAATCCTATTCTACTGAAAACACAAAAATTAGCCAGGCAGGGTGGCATGTGCCTGTAGTCCCAGCTACTTGGGAGGCTGAGGCAGGAGAATAGCTTGAACCCAGGAAGCGGAGGCTGCAGTGAGCCGAGATCACATCATTGCACTCCAACCTGGGACACAGAGTAATACTCCATATCAACAAACAAACAAAAAAAAAAGGAAAAAAACCTGAGTTTTCACTTTCTCCAACAAAATGCTGGCAATACTGCACCTGCCCCCACCCAGGATCCAGCTCCTAGGATGAGTAGAGTCTGCTCCTTCAGCCAGGGAGCAGCCTGTAGTATTCCGTAGTGCCCAGGCCCTGGCATGTGCCATCATCACACAGTGCCAGGCCTGCCATCCACAACGTCTCAGAGCCATGCACCCACCAGATCTACCTGTCTCCTGGGTCCTCTGTAACCCTTAATCAAAGTCCACCCACCCATTTTCCAGGTGCCATAGTTGTAGTCTGAGAGGTGGGGAGCCAGGATCGCAGAGCTAAGTTAGTGGCATCCCCAGAATCACCCCTACTCCAGGCCCCTTCTTCCCATTGGCCAGGCTATTCTCCCTGGAGGATCCCATACTGCCTCCCTTACATTCCACAGGCGTCCTCGAGAGGGGACACAGCTGCAGGTCCTACGGTCTTGCACAATCATTGCACTGCCCCGAGCCTTACTTTCTTCATCTGTAAAATGGGTATGGTTTTACCAGGTCTGGGACAAAGTGCAAAATTTAAGGAGGTGCTCACTAGCCTGAACTTGGATGTCCCTTCCCGCCCAGGGATATAAGTGGTTCACGGGAAAAAAGAATAGGAAAGAAGTCCACATGGACGCAGGAGGTAGTGACGTCCACTCTGCTGCACTGTCTTTCCATACAG
>NW_022437077.1:3324118-3360718 GCF_009761245.1 Sapajus apella
GGTGGGTAGATCGCTTGAGCCCAGGAGTTCAAGGCCAGCCTGAGCAACATAGTGAGATTGTGTCTCTTAAAAAAAAAAAAAAAAAAAGGCAGAGTTCGCTCCCATTCCTCTTATGCTCCCTTGTGCCCCCTACTCAGCCACTTCCCTGCCTGGACTGACAACCGCGTGCATCTGGATGCATTTACCCACACAGAGGGAGAGTGTGACTTGCTACTATCACAGCAAAAAATAACTTGGCAGCGGGATCAGCTAGAATCTTAAATGTCCTGCCCTTTGATCTAGCAACCCTATTCCTTGTGTAGGAATCTACCTACACAAAGTCAAGTTCAGCGTGTAAAGGTATTGATAAAAGCCATGGTCTCCAACACGCAAGGAGAAGATCAGAGCCACGTGGGGATCCGTGCCCGGTAGGGAAGTTGGATAGAGTGTGGCCTGGCCATTCTGCTGAATTCTACGAAGCCCTCACTCACAGTGGGGAGGATCTGTACATGTCCACATGGACAGTGCTCTAAGACGAGCTGGGGAGTGAAGGAAGCAAGACGCAGGCCGATATTCAAGCGTGATGCCATGGCCTGCTAAAAATAAAGTAGCATGTGTGTACTGCAAGAGGGGACTATTAACACGGCCATCCCCAGCTCCCCACTCTCGTCTCTGACAGAAAGGGCTCCTTTCCCCACCACGACCTCCCTGGAGAGCCCAGATCTGCTCTTGGACTTCTGTAGAGGCTGGGAAGGGGTAGGGTAGGGACTCCCAGGTGGGTGGCAGAGCTTGTCTGAAGAAAGCAGCTGCTGCTCTGTGACAAGGCATGCGTCCCTCCCCACAGAGCTGTTTGTGTATATATATCTGTATGTTTATATAGACAGATCGCGGCAGGGCTAAGCTCAGACACACCAGGAAAGGTGCACAGTAAACTCGTCTCCATAGTTACTCTAGGGTGAGGTGGCCCTCAAGTGATGGAAGAAATGACACAGATCTTTCAACAATGACATGGAAAGGTATCCACAGATTACTCTGGGGAAGGAGGGACAGTTGCAGGATAATAGGATTCATGGAATTTCACTATCAAAAGGACGTAGCTTTGCATCTCCTTATATAGATACACCACGCTACGCATCAAGCTTTTCCTGCTGGTTAATTCCTGGAACTGGGATGAGGAAAGGGTGAGGGGCCGCACTATTTACCTGCCCCCACACCCCATGGAAAGGGATGGTGGGAAAATCACAGCATGAAGCATTGAGCACAGGGCTTGGCACTTAAGGTGTCCTCACCCTCAAAGAATGTGAGAGTTTGGCAGAGCTAGCTGCATGAGTCTTTTGTTGAATAAATATTGTGGCTCACAGGTGGGCTGTGCCAATAATCAAATCCCAGAAAAAGTTTTATGCAATAAAAATACATTAGCAGCCAGGCGCAATGGCTCACTCCTGTAATCCCAGCACTTTGGGAGGCCCAGGCGGGCAGATCATGAAGTCAGGAGATCGACACCATCCTGGCCATGGTGAAATCCCGTTTCTACTAAAAAATACAAAAAATTAGCTGGGCATGGTAGCACACACCTATAGTCCCAGCTACTCAGGAGACTGAGGCAGAGGAATCGCTTGAACCCAGGAGACAGAGGTTGCAGTGAGCTGAGATCGCGTCACTGTACTCCAGCCTGGCAACAAAGCAAGACTACACCTCAAAAAAAAAAAAAAAAAAAATTAACGTTATACGTAGAATTGACTCATTTTTACAATGGATGATTCGGAAGTTTCTATATTTTTATGAAATACTTAACTCTCTTGGCCTCAGAGACACCATGTGCTCCTGGCTTGCTTTCTTCCTATATCATTCGTCTCTCCTTCTGTTCTGAGTCTCTCTCTCTCTCTCTCTTTTTGAGACAGAGTCTCACGCTGTCACCCAGGCTGGAGTGAAGTGGCGTGATCTCAGCTCACTGCAACCTCCACCTCCCAGGCTCAAGCGATCCTCCCGCCTCAGCTTCCTGAGTAGCTGAAACCACAGGCATGCACCACCACACCTGGTTAATTTTTTTTTTTTTTTGGTCTCTTTTGTTCTTTCATTCATAGGCCCACTCATTCATTCATTCGGTGTATATTTATTGAGTTCTTATTACATGCCAGACACGTTCCTTGGTGGAGGAGATACAAATGTAAACAAAACAGACTACATTTCCTGCCTCTGTGGAATTTAATTCCAATTGGAGGCATCAGACAATGAACGAATAAGTTAAATACATAGGTAGTGATAAGTACCATGGAGAAAAACAAGGTAGGGGAAGAGAATCAGAAACGTGGAGGTGAAGAGAGAGTTGCACTTTTAAAATGATCATCAGAAGAATTCATTGGGTAAAAACCTAAATCCCATGGGGAAACAAACCATGCCTATGTCTAGGATGGGGAAGGGTGTTCCAGGCAGAGGGAACAGCAAGCACGATGGCTCAGAAGCTTCAAAGAACATGTGGCAGCTGAAAATTGCACACAGGTTACGGAGCACAGGTGGTGGGAGCCAGTGGTGAGAAATGAGTACGGAGAGTATTCGGGCTTTTTCAGGAAAAGCCCTGGGCTTCGGGCTAGCGAATGTGGGCTCCATGCAGAGGATGTTAGGGATGGAAGTTACCCCATCAGGCTCTGTGTGTGGAGGGCAGGCTCTGGGGCAGCCTGGAGGCAGGAGACTGGTGATGAGGCTGTGACAATTGCTGGATGAGGGACAGAGGATGACTAAGGCAGGTGGGAAGGCGGGGGACCTGATGCCAGAAGGGGCGTGTTTGTTTCCTGTGGCTGCCGTGACAAATTACCATAAACATGATGACTTAAAGCCACAGAAATTTATTCCCTTGCCGCTCTGGAGGCCAGAAGTCTGAAGTCATCATCACTGGGCTGAAATTAAAGCAGCAAGGGCACTGTGCTCCCTCCAGAAGCTCCAGGCCAGAATCCATGCCTTGTCTCCTCCAGCTTCTGGCGGCTGTGACACTTTTTAATCTGTAGCAGCACGACCGCAATTTCTACCTCAGCATCACATTGCCATCGGTCTGTGTCAAACCGCCCTCTGCCTCTCTCTTATAAGGACTGTTTGTAGGGCCCATATATTCCCAGATAATTTTGCCATCTCAAAATCCTTAACACAGCCACAAAGACCATTTGCCATATAAGCTAATATTAATATTTAGGGGCTGCCTGCTTTAGTGCCTGGCACCTCAGGTGGCTGCTATTCAGCTGCCACATGGATAAAAGGCAGATTGCTCAGACCCGGGAATCGCCCCTGCCAGGCATCGCCCACATGGCCACTGATGACCTCCACATCGCTAAGTCTCCTGGGCGATGCTCAGTTCCCATCTTACCTGACCCAGCACAGCTCAGCATTCCTGGTTCTCCTCTGACCCTATAACTACTCCTTCTCATCGCCTCTGCTCATCCCTCCTCTTCTCCCCAGGGCCCTGGGGCTCAGCCCTTGCTGACCATCCAGGCTGTAGCTTCATATCTACACGCATGCCAGCCACTCTAGCCCAGACCTCTGTCCCCATCTGGAAGTCCACAATCCTGACTCTCTCCCAAGAGCTCCACTGGGATATCTAGGAGGCCTTCCACCCCACAGCTCCAAAGCTGGACTCCTGATCTTCCCCCAAACCTGCTCCACCTGCAGCCTCCCCATTCTCCACTGTCACCTTGTCCAGCCCATCAGGAAGCCTTGCCAGCTTCACCACACACTCAAATCTGACTCCTTCTCCCCGGTCCCAGCCGCCCTCTCCTCTCTCACTTGAATTTGGCTGCAGCCACTTCATTGGCCTCCTTGCCTCCCCTCTCTGAGTGAGCTTTTTTGAAGGTAAATCAAATAGTATCATTTCACCCAGGGTCAAAGCCAGGCCTTGCATGGTTCTACAAGCCCTTGCATGATCTGCCCCCTCCTTGTCTTCTCTCTGACCTCATCTCTTCTAACATCTCTTCTCTTCCTGCTCCTTCCTCTCCACCCACACTCTGTCAGCCCTTGAGCTTCCAACACCTTTTCTTCCTCAGGACCTTTGCATTGGCTGTTCCTCCACTCTGGAATGCTCTTCCCTCCCGTATCCTCATGACTCGTTCCCTTGATCCTTTAAAATCTTTGCTCAAGGCCGGGCGCGGTGGCTCACACCTGTAATCCCAGCACTTTGGGAGGCTGAGGTGGGCGGATCACAAGGTCAAGAGATCAAGATCATCCTGGCCAACATGGTGAAACTCCGTCTCTACTAAAAATACAAAAATTAGCTGGGCGTGTTGGCACGCGCCTGTAATCCCAGCTACTCGGGAGGCTGGGGCATGAGAGTCGCTTGAATCCAGGAGGCAGAGGTTGGGATGAGCCGAGATCGCACCACTGCACTCCAGCCTGGGTGACAGAGGAAGACTCTGTCTCAAAAAAACAAAAAATCTTTGCTCAAGTGTCAACTTCTCAATAAGGCATACTCCGACTACCCCCAATAAATATTGCAACTCCTCCAAGACTCCCAGTTCCGCACCCTGCTCCACCTCCTCCAAGGCGTCGACACCCACTGGTGTACATCATTTGCTTATTCATGTTTCCTCTGAATCAGCCCCCACGAGATGGAATGCATAAATATTGGTTGATTTTGTCCACTGGTTTCTCCTTTGAACCTAGAAGAGTGCCCGGCACAACGCATGTTTATTGCAAGGATCACCAGGTGTGGGGCTGAGGGAGCAGCTGCAGATCAGAATGGCTTTGGGAGTCTAATTCCATGCAGAGAGCCTCCTGTCTCTATGAGAGGGACAGAACAGAGGCAGGTCAGGGGAGGTCAGGTTTGAGTGTGGAGGGCGTGGGGCACCCAGGACCCGCAGAGATACCTCCCAGGGCACTGGCTCTCTGGAAAAAGAGCTGAGAGAGACATCTGGCTGCACGAAAGAGCCTGGCCTAAATGAGCCTGGCTTTGACCCTGGGTGAAACTATAACAGAAAGTGCACCTTCCACCCCTACCCCAGAGTCAAGTTCACTTGGGTTTGAATCCCAGCTCCTCCCATTACTGACTGTGAGATTCTGGGCAGGTTCCTTCCCTGGCTGCACCTCGGTTTCCTCATCTGTGAAGTGGAGGCAGCTACTGTACAGCATCCCACACCGCATCGAGAGGGTTAAATGTGGTGAAACTCAGCATTGAGTATGTGGCACATGCTCTTGTCGCCTTTCCAAGGGCCAGGTGGAACAGCAGGTAACAAGTCCCCAGGAAGCTGGGCCAGGACTCGGATTCACCTGCAAGCCCTGGACCCCTCCGGCATTCAAGGCTCAGTTTTCAAGCCCTCTCCTGAAGGGCCCAATCCCCCAGCTCTGCCTCATGCTGGAGGCACTGCCATAGTTAAAGCAGGCTCTCAGCCACATCTGAGCCTGAGTTAATGGGCCTCTGACCCATTTTTCTAGCAGACTCATTACCTTTTATTTAGCCTTGAAGACTCTGGCGGCTGATTGGCAGAGAAGCTTTCACAGCTGGGAAGGGATATGGGATCTGGGTCAGCCCCTTGCTTGCTGTCCGTGAACTCTGGGCTCAGCAGCTCATGGCAGAACTAAGGCATGCAGAATGAATTCCCTGACCCCAGGACCAGGCCCACCAGGGAGAGAGAGTCACCATGTTCCCTTGTCATACCTCTGCCTGGCTTCCGAGTGATCGCGCTCTAGCCACCCCATGTGGGAGCTGTAAGAGAAGGGGGAGGACCCCAGTGTTCCCTCCTTGCAGTGAACCCTGCCACTTCCAGCTGATGCACCCCCAAAAGAGGATCACAGACCAGTAGGTTAAACAAGAGGCTTTGCAGGCCACCCCCCAAGCCTGATCCCTGCATGGGGATCACCTTGCTGGGAGGCCAGGTATGGAGTGTGCTGGGGCCACTCTGCAGGCAGAAGAGGTAGATGGGGGCCAGGGATTCCTTACATAGCAGGGTGTTATGGGATAAAGCGGCCAGGCTGCATTCTTCAGAGCCAGTCACGGCCCCGCTCAGGGCCTCAGTTTCCCCACCTGTTGAATGAGGGTTCTGAGCAGATCATTGTGCTACCCAATGTCATAGCACAGGCTACGTGTGGTGACTGTGCCCTTGAAAGGTGGCTTGTCTTGTAAGTGTAAAATACACATGGATTTTTAAGACTGCACAAAAAACCCCACCAAGAATATCAAAATACTTTTGAATAAGTTTCAAATAGGTTTTGTTTTGATTACATGTTGAAATGATATTTTAGATATACTGGGTTAAATGAAATATTGTATTAAAATTAATTTCAGGCCAGGTGCAGTGGCTCACGCCTGTAATCACAGCACTTTGGGAGGCTGAGGCAGGTGGATCACAAGGTCAGGAGATGGAGACCATCATAGCCAACACGGTGAAACCCCATCTCTATTAAAATATAAAAAAATTAGCCAGGTGTGGTAATGTGCACCTGTAGTCCCAGCTACTTGGGAGACTGAGGCAGGAGAATCCCTCGAACCCAGGAGGTGGAGGTTACAGTGAGCCAAGATCGCACTACTGCACTCCAGCTGGGAGACAGAGCAAGACTGTCTTCAGAAAAAAAAAAAAAAAATTCAGTGTTTCTTTGTACTTTTAATTTGGCTACAAGAAACCTTAAAATGATACATATGGTTTGCATTGTATTTCCACTGATAGCAAGTGGAGCTCTAGAGACCTGAGTTTGAATTTTTCAAGGGGTGTGTGCAGGTGGGTACCATGAGTGTGTGTGTGTGTGTGTGTGTGTGTGTGTGCACATGTTTGTGTTGAGGGCTGAAATTGGCAAGAGTGGTGTGTGAGCACAAGTGTATACATGTATGTTTCATGCACATAAACGTACATATGTTAGGGCCAGGCGCAATGGCTTACGCCTGTAAACCCAGCACTTTGGGAGGCCAAGGCAGGCAGATCACTTGAGATCAGGAGTTCAAGACCAGCCTGGTCAACATAGTCTCTACTAAAAAAAAAAAAAAAAAAAATAGCCAGGAGTAGTGGCACACACCTATAGTCCCAGCTATCCGTGAGGCTAAGGCAGGAGAATCACTTGAACATGGGAAGCAGAGGCTGCAGTGAGCCAAGATTGCACCACTGCACTGCAGATGGGCGACAGAGTGGGACTCCATCTCAAAAAAAAAAAAGTGTACATTAGAGCATGCTGCAGAAGAAGGCAGGAAGAGGAAACGTCTCTCAGACTCAGGCTTGCTGGTCGCTGACCACAGTCCACAGCCCTTCATGCACACAAAGCTCCACACGTGCATCATCCTGTGACTCTCATAGAAATCTGTGGGTTAAGGGCCCTTGTCCCTGTCGTACAGATGAGGAAAAGAAGGTCCAGAGACTTGGGCATGGGTGATATCCACCTTCCCTTCCACCAATACCCATGGTGGGAAGGAGGCAGGTCCCGGGTGATGAGTCTGGGAAGAAAAGACACGTTGCGGGGGCTGTGCTGACCACTCTTTCATGTGTTCTCTCACTTAACAATCCCCACCACAGGCTGGGGGCACAAATAAGGAAGCTGAGGCTCAGAGAAGTCATCTCACCCCCCTACACCATCATTCTCAGGCACCGCTATCTACCCAGTGGCTACACAAACCAAAAAAGAGGGGCATCGTCCTTGTCCCTTTTCTCTTCTCACCCTGCACATCCGCCGCACACATCACAAACTCCTTTGGGGGCCACATCTTAGACTCCTCTCTGCAATCACCTCTCCATCCCTCCCAACCCCACCCCACCAAAGGCCTCATCCCACCATCCCCAGCCCTCCCCAAAGCCACTAGAGGGAGCTTTTCAAATCCGCAGGGAGATCTTGCTTAAAATCCCCTTGTTGGCCTTCATTGCTCTCAGCAGAAAACCAAAATCCCTAACAAAAGCCCCCAGACCCCACCTCCTCAGGCCCCCAGCTGGTCTCTCCAGCCTCCTGTCTCCTCCACCTCCTCCTTGATCACTCTGCTCCAGCCCCGCTAGCCCTGTTTGGCTCCTCAGATGTACCACAGTCTGTTCCCACCCTAGGACTTCTGTACATGCTGTTCCTTCCGCCTGGAATGCTTATCCCTCCATTGTCGCCTTGCTACTGCTGACTCATCTTTCATAGCTCAGCTCCATGTCATTTCCTCTGGGAAGTCTCCCTTGACTAATAATGAGAATAATAGTGATAATGATTTTTTTTAATAGGTAACATTTTTTAGTGCCTAGCATGTGCTCAGAACACTCGAAGCCTTTTTTATGTTCATTCATTTAAACCTTACAACAAACCTACCAGGCATGTACCTTAATTGTCTCCATGTTGCAAATGAAGAAACTGAAGCACAGAAAGGGTAGGCAGCTTGCCCATGGTCACACAGCAATTTAGCTCCAGAGCACTCCCTCTCTGAGCCGACATCATCGTCATCACCATAGCTAACCTTTGTTGGCCACTGACGATATTCCAGCGTTATAAGCATCTTATGAACCTTATCACTGTTGTAATTTTACATTTGTTTGTAGGATGTAGGCTGTTTAACAGTTCAAGTTGCTCACATTCTTACTCTTAACCTGTTTCATTTATATCCACAACAGAATATTAGCTAAGAACAGGAAGCCAGGGCACAGTGACATTGAAGTACAAGTGAATGGTCATCGCCAAAGTGATGATAGCTCTCTGGATGTGCCTCATGCTACCTTTCATTGGTGCCGTCTGATCAGAGTTTCTTACAAAGCACATCCATAGGTTTCCAACACCACAAAAACCAATTACAAAGAAAATACAGAGATGGGCACAACCCATTTAACTTTTTCATTTATTGGAGGGGAAAAAAGCTATTCACACCATGATGGGATCCTTGAGTGGGTCTCACCAACAGCATCTGGGAGGCTTCTCTCCTATTTATAGTCAATTTGAAACAAAACCTCCAAATTCACCAATAATCCCATGGCTTTTATTTTAGGCACAGAACACACAAATCCCTATCATCCGGCTATGAAAGCGGTTTTTCGATGATGTGCAGAATGAAACATCAATCTACATCTTCATCAGCGTTTATTCCAAATCAAACATGAGATGTTCTTCAAAGATATATTTGTGAACAAATTGTGCTGTTTATTACATAATTAATTCACAAGAAATTGTGTATCTCTTTTTCAAGGGAAGGGATTTTAAAAATGTCTTTTTCTGCATTAAACATGAACTTTGTAATACAGTCTTTAGCAGTAGGCTGATCTAAATAATTAACTACTTTTTAACATATACCGTATGGAAGAAATGAAAGAGATTACAAATCTTCTAAGGGGGTTGGAGAGATTATTTTTACCATGAATGGGGAAAGCTTGTTTTGCCAAGACTGGCCCCCACTCGAGGCTCAGTTCGGGAAAGCGCTCTCCAGAGGGGATGTGACTGGCCACTTAAGGCAGCTGGTCACTCAGGGAAGAACTAGAGCCACAGGCCAGGCCTCCTGCCTCTCAGCCTAGATGATGAGGCTTCACCGTTAATCCTAAAACACCCTACACCCCACCTTCTCACCTGGAGGGTCTCTCCCACCCAAACCCATCCTCCACTCTCACTGGCATCTCTCATAACCTGCTGGCCATGTCTTTGGTCTGATTGTCTCCTCCAGGAAGGCCTCTGTGACCACTCTCCCTATTCAAAATGCACCTGCCCCTCTCCACTCCCCACTCCCACCATCAGAGCTGCCTTTCCTCAGCCACTGCTGATTGTCATTATGTAACTGTGCTTGGGGCTCTCCTCCTCCTCTCCCATGTGACTGTGGCCTCCTCCCAAGCCCAGCTCCATCTCAAGCCTCTCTGAGCCCTCCTTGGCCAGTCCAGGGGAGGGGGTCACTGTAAATCGAGGCTGTGTCCACCCCGAGCACTTGCAGGGCTGCGTTCTCTCCTGAGCTGGCCTCGCTTACTTCCTGAGGGACAAGGTCCCCAGTCTGGCCAGACCGCAAGGCTGGGCAGAGGCTTTGTGTAGCGTTGCACCTACCACGGAGAACTCAGGCACATCACTTCACTTTGGAGACCTCAGCGTTCCCACCTGTTGAATGGGAGAAAAGTCCCCCCCCTGGCCCAGAGAGTGTCTCCAAATACTCAAAAGTCAGCCTCTGTGGGTGCGCTCCTTGCGCTAGATATATCTGGGTCTGCCCTTCACTCAGGCCTTCATCCCTCCCTCCTCAGGCCAAGCAGCCAGCACCTCTCACCTGGGCTCTCTGCAGCCACCTGCAGCCCCCACCCGCCCCCATCTGGAGTCTACACTGAAGCCACAAGGCGATTACGCATCCTAAGTCAGCCCATGTCACTCCTTGCCCCCACTCCTCCATGGCCCCCCATTTCCTAACCCAGGGCTAAAGCCCCCTCATGTTCCAACACTGCTGCTCAGCTGGCCAGGACCACCTCGTCCCGCCCTCCCCGCACACCCACTCCCCATCCTTGGGGCAGGAATGGCAGGGATGGGAGCCTTCTTTTCAATCCACGGTTCACAATCCTACAGCACATTTCCCCCTGCTCTGAGCCTCAGCTCACTGTTCCCCGCCTTCCCCAGCTGCTTCCTCCCCAGCCTTCAACTATCAGCCTAAAACAGCAGGGCACAGAGTCTTCCCTCACTGCCCTCTCTACAGCGCCCCAACACCCTGGACCTTCACCAAATGGTCACACTGCGTAATTTATTAGTGGCAGTCAACTCCTGGACAACACAGGTTTCAACTGCGCAGGCCCACTTAGACACAGATTTTTGGCAATAAAATTACACCAGGTGTGTCTGCCTCTCTTACCTCCCCTTCCACCTCCTCTACCTCTTCCGCCTCTGCCACACCTGAGACAGCAAAACCAACCCCTCCTCCTCCTCTTCCTCCTCCCCAGCCTAAACATGAAGATGATGAGGATGAAGGTCTTTATGATGATCCACTTCCACTTAATGAATAATAAATAGACTTTCTCTTCCTTATGATTTTTTTTTTTTTTTTTGAGACGGAGTCTCACTCTGTCACCCAGGCTGGAGTGCAGTGGTGCGATCTCGGCTCACTGCAACCTCCGTCTCCCAGTTTTAAGCAATTCTCTGTCTCAGCCTCCTGAGTAGCTGTGACTACAGGTGCCCACCATGGTGCCTGGCTAATTTTTTTTGGTATTTTTAGTAGCGAGGAGGTTTCACCATCTTGGCCAGCCTGGTCTTGAACTCCTAACCTCGTGATCCACCTGCCTTGGCCTCCCAAAGTGCTGGGATTACAGGCGTGAGCCACCACGCCCCGCCCATGATTACATTCTCTTTTCTCCAGCTTTATTATAAGAACACAGTATATAATGCATGAAACATATAAAATATTTGTGAATCAAGTGCTTATCAGTAAGGCTTTGGCTAACAGTAAGCTATTAGTTCAGTTTTAAAGTTATACGAGAATTTTTGACTGCACAGGGTAGGAGTTGGCACCCCCAAACCCTGAGTTGTTCAAGGTCCCTCAGTCATGAATTTGCTTGCTGCTTTACTGTCTGTGTAGTCGCCAAGGTCCCTGCTGTTTCCCCAGTGCCTGAGATACAGCGTGGCCTCTGTTCTAACCCCAGCCCCCAGCTCTGCCGACCCTTCCTCACTGCCCTCGTGGTGCGTTCTAGGAACACACACTCCACTCCTCTCAACCATGCTGGCCAAGCGTGTTTTAAAATCAGCATAAGCCAGGGACAGTGGCTCACGCCTGTAATCCGAGCACTTTGGGATGCTGAGGCAAGAGAATTGCTTGAGGTCAGGGGTTTGGGACCAGCCTGGGCAACACAGCAAAATCCTGTCTCTACAAAAAATAAAAATAAAAAAATTAGGTAGGTGTGGTGGCATGCACCTGTAGTCCCAGCTACTTGGGAGGCTAAAGAGGGAAGATGGCTTGAGCCCAGTCGGTCAAGACTGCTGTGAGCCATGATTGGACCACACTGAACTCTAGCCTGGGTTACAGAGCAAGACCCTATCTCTAAACGAAAGAAAACAAAACAAAAAACAGGGCAGGGTGCAGTGGCTCACTTCTGTAATCTGAGCACTTTGGGAGGCTGAGGCGGGTGAATCATGAGGTCAAGAGATCGAGACCATCCTGGCCAAAATGGTGAAACCCCGTCTCTACTAAAACAAATACAGAAATTAGCTGGGTGTGGTGGTGAGTGCCCATAGTCCCAGCTACTCAGGAGGCTGAGGCGGGAGAATCACTTGAAGCTGGGAGGCAGAGGTTACAGTGAGCCAGGATCACGCCACTGCCCTCCAGCCTGCCAACAGAGCAAGACTCAGTCTCAAAAAAAAGAATTTTAAAACAGGGTAGAACAATCACCACCCTGACCTGAATTTGTGGGAATGTGATGAGTTCTACAACACAGATTTGCCACCTTCTTCAGTGCCACCAGGCTGAAGAGACCTTGGGTGGTCTGAGCCTCCATTGCCTCTATTTGTAAAATAGGGATAATTCCATGTACCTCCAGTGCCGTGAGGCTGGGATGTGAGAATGTATGAGAAGCAACTTGCACATTGCCTGGTGCGTGGCAGCCCTCGGAGACACTTTAGTCTCTCTCCAGTACCATCCCCTTCTCAAATCAGGGAAATTCTAGAATGCAGACTGTGTCTCTTGGTATTCGGAACCAATTACCAAGTTTCTGTGGGTGTCTGGCTACCTCTTCGGGACATCAAAGGTCTTAATTAATTATGATCTGAAAGGGTTTGATGTTCCAGGGATAAAAAGGCATGAGGGAGCCCAGAGTATTTTCAGGAACATTAATTATTTAATGGACATTATTCGTAGAAAATTGGGACTGGAAAATGAAAGTTTAAGATGGAAGCAATATGATTATTTTAACCCTAAATTTCATGCACTCTCACCCATCATCAAGAAAAGGCTGTTGGTCTGGTAGACAAAAGAGAAGGTTCTAGTCTGAGCTGTGCCATGGCTTTGCTGTGTGATCTTGAATAGTTCACTGCCCCTCTCTGGCCTCAGCTGCTTTTTTTTTTTTTTTTTTTTTTTTTTTTTTTTTTAATAATTTTCTGGGTTTTCTTGAGACAGAGTCTCACTCAGTCACCCAGGCTGGAGGGCAGTGGCACAATCTCAGCTCACTGCAACCTCCAGCGATTCTTGTGCCTCAGCCTTCCAAGTAGCTAGGATTACAGGCACGTGCCACCATGTTCAGCTAATTTTTTTGTATTTTTAGTAGAGATGGAGTTTCACCATGTTGGCCAAGTTGGTATCAAACTCCTGACCTCAAGTGATCCACCCACTTAGGCCTCCCAAAGTGCTGGGACCGCAGGCATGAGCCATTGTGCCTGGCTGGCCGGTTTCATCATCTGCTAGTTTGTGTCCTAGAGAGTTTCCCAGGGGCCTAAGCTCTCACAAGAGTACTTCAGAAAGTTCCTATCCTGGGCCCCACTTCTGAAGTTCCCATTCAATGGGTCTGGGGTGGACCCCAGAATCTACATTTTAACAAAGCTCGTGAACCTGTCTCCAGAGATCTCTGGGCCACACTTCAAAGAGAACTGGCTGTGACCCTAGAATATCCACGGAGGACCCTTCAGAGGAGATTTGCACATGAAAGATATCCATTTTTATTAGCTGTTTATATGCTGAAAGGACATATTAAACTAAATTTAAATGAATTCACCCAGTCCTTGATTTTCCTCTTCATCAAAGTTCATGTGGTTAATTCTGGGGTCAAAACATAAAAATGTCCTCTTGTAATTAGCTGCTAATCAATTCACTACAGTGATTTCCCAGAGAAGTCATAATTCTTGTCCACAGGAACTGAAAATGAAACACACATGTAGCTCAGCTCTCTGCTGATAATCTACATATAAGGATGTCCTGAATGCACAGAAAAGTTTACAGCTGAAAATATGTGAGCTGGAAGTCATCCATTCACCCATGCATACATTCATTTATTCATTCATTCATCCATTTACTCATCCATCCATCATTCATCTATCTGTCCATCAATTCATCTCTCCATCCATCCATCCATCCAAGAAATGCATGTTCTCACTCACAGGCAGGTGTTGAACAATGAGAACACATGGACACATGGAGGGGAGCATCACACACTGAGGTCTGTGGGGGGGACTAGGGAAGGGACAATGAGGGTAGGGAGTTGGGGAGGGATATCATGGGGATAAATGCCAGATATAGTTCGGGGGATGGAGGCAGCAAACCACATCGCCATGTATGTACCTATGCAACAATCCTGCATGTTCTTTACATGTACCTGAGAAACTAAAATGCAATGAAATATATAAAAATAAAAATGAAATATGTCCACCAAAAAAAACTAAAAATAGAATTACTTTATGATATGGTTTTGCTATGGCCCCATTCAAATCTCATCTTGAATTGCAGCTCCCACGATTCCCATGTGTTGTGGGAGGGACCCAGTGGGAGGTAATTGAATCATGGGGATGGGTCTTTCCCGTGTTGTTCTCATAGTGAATAAGTCTCATGAGATCTAATAGTTGTATAAAGGAGTTCTTCTGAACAAGTTCTCTCTTTGCCTGCCACCCTCCATGTAAGACGTGACTTGCTCCTCCTTGCCTTCCACCATGATTGTGAGGCCTACCCAGCCATGTGGAACTATGAGTCCATTAAACCTCTTTCCTTTATAAATTACCCAGTCTCAGGTACGTCTTTATCAGCAGCATGAGAACAGACCACACTCTATGGTCCAACAATCCCACTTCTGGGTATGTACCCAAAAGAATGGAAAGCAGGGTCTTCAAGAGATATTTGTACACCCGTGTTCATAGCAGCATTATTCCAAATAGCCAAAAGGTAGAAGCAGTGCAAGCATCCGTTAAGAGATGGTGGATAAACAAAACGTGATCTAGACATACAATGGAATAGTACTCAGCCTTTAAAAGGAGGGAAATTCTAATGCATGCTACAAAATGGATGAACCTTGAGGACATTATGCTAAGTAAAATAAGCCAGTCGCACATCAAAAACAAAACTGTCTAATTCTATATGAGGCACTGAAAGTAGTCAAACTCCTAGAGATGGAAATTAGAATGGTGACTGCCAGGGCTGAGGGGAGACAGAAAGGCGAATCATTATTTAATGGGTATGAGAGTTTTGGTCTCACAAGATAAAAAGAATTCTGGAGACTGGTTGTACAATGCAAATGTACTTTACTGAACTGTTCATTTTTAAAAGGTTAAGATGATACATTTTATGTTATGTTTATTTTACCACAGTTTTTTGTTTGTTTTTTTTTTTTTTCAAATGAAGCACAACTCTCCCTGGAGGCAGGTGTCTGTTCTGTTTGATCTGGGGTACCAACAAACACGTGAAAATGCAATAAACTACAGTCCACGCGCAGAACATGCCTTTTACTCACAAGCAGCAGAGAAGAGGGTTCAGTAGATATCTAATGACTGATTTTTAAATTCTTCTTGAAAGACCTGATGTGTATATTCGAATCAGCTTGCCCTGCGACCCACTAAAAATGACTTATGACAGGAAATCATACATAATTGCTATCAGTGGAGTCAGCTTGTAAGAATATTCCAAGCATTTAATTGACTTTTAAAAGAATAGCTACAGCACGCTAATTAAATCTCATGTTAGGATATGTGTTAATTGATATTTAATAAGGATGTCAATTGATGTCTAACTAGGCAATATGTCTCTTAAAATGTCAATTAGATACCCAAAGATCCTTTTCAAAGGGACTAGGAGTTAAACACATTAAGAATGTAATTTGTTAATTTTTTATAATTACAAATCACAACCCTCCCTGCTGACTTTCTCCGGATCATAGAGCCACTTGTGAGCCATCTTGCCTGGTCTGGAAGCATGAAACGCTGCCTGATTCACACTAACACTCCCCACAAATTTGCACATGAGGTGGCATAGAGAGATAACTGCGCATGCCCAAGGACTTTCTAGACCTCCCCTTTCCTTCCATCAATCACCGGCTTTCCCAGAATCCACCCCCTCCAACTTTGTGAATGAAATTGTGAACGCTAGCACAGGGAGACAGGTTTGAGCTGGACTCGTGTCTCCTTGATAGTCAACTTAAAAAGCCTTTCATTTCTCAGCCAGGCGTGGTGGCTCACACCTGTAATCCCAGCACTTTGGGAGGCTGAGGTGGGTAGATCACAAGGTCAAGAGATCAAGACTCTCCTGGCCAACATGGTGAAACCCTGTCTCTATTAAAAATGCAAAAATTATCCAGGCATGGCGGCATGCGCCTGTAGTCCCAGCTACTCAGGAGGCTGAGGCAGGAGAATTGGTTGAACCCAGGAGGTGGAGGATGCAGTGAGCCAAGATCGCACCTCTGCATTCCAGCCTGGCAACAGAGTGAGACTCCATCTCAAAAAAAAAAGCTTTTCGTTTCTCAAAAACTCAGAGTCTTTGCCCTGGCTTCTAGTGCATTGGGCAGCAAGCTCCTTTGGCTTGGTGATAAATGGGGTAGCCTAAGCTCCTCCATGAGAGTGGTCTGGAATTCACTCCAGTGGCCAGGTCTGCTCCACTGCGTGTTACTCCCCAGGATGAAGAGAGCATACAGAAGGGAGAGCAGGAAGTTTGAGGCAATGACCGGGATGAGCATGACCCTAATAATTCTAGGTCTATAGCATTTTAAGGTCCCACTGACCCCACTGCAGGATAACCAAGTAAAACAGCTTCTAGAATAAGCCTTGTGCAGACCATGAATCACTATAAGATGCTACCTGTCCTCACAAATAACTAGGCAGCTCATGGTGCCATGAGAAGGCTAATCAGGTTTTCATGAGATCTCAGAGGAAAGGGACAGAGTCACAACAGCCCTGTGGTCACAAGCACGGGTTTCAGAATCAGACAGGGCAAAGTTCAAGTTCTAGACCTCGCTAGCTAAATGACCCTGAGCACCTTTCTGAACCTCTCAGAGGAAGCTGGAAACAGACATGAAGTTGGTTTGTCCCACCCTCGCTGCTGGCAGAGGTCAGAGGTGAAACAGAAGGGTTGGCTTCAGCTTGCCCAGTATCAAGTGAAGATCCCAAAATGGGAGCAAAGAGCTCAGCACTTAGGATCAATCAGCAAAGAGCCTGGCTCCTCTCACTTCCAACTAGAAGGGAAAACCATCAGCAGCTCCAGCCGCTGTTCTAGGAAATGGTTATTCAGTTACCAATAACAACAGTTGCTATGGAGACAGGCGGTCCAGGCTGCCAGGCTGGAATTTCTCTCAGGCCAGGGCCAGATTAGCCACCTCCACACCCTCTCCAAACCAAGAGGCAGCCTGCGCCCCAGTTCTCCCTCAATTACCAGATCAAGGTGTTTTTCCACTTTATTTTTCCTTCTTCTTCTTGTAAGAAGTTCCCTCTATTTGAGAGTTAGTTGAGATACAGGGCAAAAGCACTGAAAGCCTTGTGGATTGTGCAACCTCAAAGTCTTTGTAAAGTCCGAGGACAGCTTATGTTGGGGTGGGGTGGTAAACGAAGCAGCTGCATTTTTGCTCAGGGCTGGAGCAGCATCAGTGAATCCAGAACCCCTTGGGAGGTCTGTGTTGGGGTCAGGCTCCATGCAGAGGCCAGGAGCAGACTGGGATGGTTCTGGATGGATAGCTGGAGACAGTGCACCAGGAGGGATGGTGAGGGCCACACTTAAAGGGACTCAGTTTCTCCAAGTCCTTCAAGGCTGCTGCTGTAGACTAGGTGACCAAATTAGAAAATACATCAGAATATTAATGGTCAAAGGAAGCAGAGATAAACACTCTTCACAGGGAAGAAATTGAAACCCTCCAAGGATGGGGCTTAACCACAGCGATCCCAGTCTTATACCCAGGAATCTCAACTTCCAGTCTGAGTTTTTCCCACCACAGCATAAATCTGGGCTGTTCCCGCAATGTTATGTAATGTGGTGGCACGTTCATAGAGAGCACCATCTATGGTCTCGCTGTCTGCTGAGGTAGGTAGTGAGTTCCCTGTCACTGGAGGTATACAAGCAGAGGTCAGATGCCCTTTGGGCAGAGCATTTCAGAGAGGGTTTCAGTATTGGGAGAGGGTCAGGACTGGATGACCTTGGATCCCGTATTGTGTGAACTCCATTAATTCTACAGTGAGGGGAAGTGTTTCCACTCATGATCCAGAACACAATATCTAGAATTGCTTCAAACAGCCGCATCCAGTTCAGCTATCTGTCCAGCAGCCTATGCGAGGCCTGGCTAGAGGGCTACTCGAAAATCTACCAAAAGAGCCCCCACTTGTGAGAGATGAAGGCAGGGAGGGCAACAAGAGCTTTTCCCAAAGTCCTAGTGGGAAAAAGACACAGACAGAGAGGGCCAACCCAACAGGCGTGCTCATGGTTTGAGGTCAAGTTTAGAAAACAGTGTAATATTGGCCGGGCATGGTAGCTCATGCCTGTAATCTCAGCACTTTAGGAGGCCAAGGCAAGCGGATCTCTTGAGGTCAGGAGTTCGACACCAGCCTGGCCAACACGGTGAAACCCCATCTGTATAAAAAATACAAAAATTAGCTAGGCACAGTGGCGGATGCATGTAGGCCCAGCCACTTTGGAGGCCGAGGCATGAGAGTCACTTGAACCAGGGAGGCAGAGGTTGCAGTGAGCCAAGACCACACTGCCACTGCACTCGAGCCTGGGTGGGTGACGGAATGAAACTCTGTCTCAAAAACAAAACCCTATTTTCCTAATAATACTAGCATGCCATTGACGTTTCTCCCTTTCCTTTTCCTGGGAGGGTACTGTGGAGTTTTCCAGAGGCCACATGGCATGTGATGTCACAAAGATTAGATGAAAAAGCAGATATGAGACTCCAGCTGCCCAGTAAGCCAGACATTCAAGATTTACAAAATGTAAAACAATGTCCTTTTCTCACTAATGTTTTTGTTTGGGAAATACTGGGTTTTTAAAATTAAGAATGTATTTAACATTCATTTGGATTGCTATTGTATAAAAACAGGATTCATGTGTTGACAGGGATGTGAAGAAATTAGAACACAGGCACATTGTTGGTAAGAATATAAAATGGTTCAGTCACGATGGACAACAGCATGACGAGTCCTCAAAATATAAAACATCGGAATTACCATGCGATTCAGCAATTCCGCTTCTAGGTAAACACACAAAAGAACTGAAAGCGGAGTTTCAAAAGTTTATCTTTGTACACCAGTGTTTGCATTCACAGTATCCAAAAGGTGGGGAAAAAACCAATCTCCGTCAATGGATGAGCAGATGGATACTCAGTGGTATATACATACAAGGGAATATTCAGCCTCAAAAAGGAAGGCAATTCAGACATGGGCTACAACATCTGGATGAATCTTGAGGACGTTATGATAAGTGAAATAAGTCATTCACAAAGGGACAAACATTACATGACGCCACTTACATGAAATACCCAGAGTAGTGAAAATCATAGAGACCGAAAGTAGAACAGCGCTCACAAGGGGCTGGGGGAGGCGGATGGAGAGTTGCTCATGGGGACACAGTTTCACTGTGACATGTGGAAAAGGTTCTGGAACTGGATAATAGTGATGGTTACACAACAATGTGAATGTACTCACTGCCATTGAACTGTACATTTTAAAATGGTTAAAATGGAGCCAGGTGCAGTGGTGCACACCTGTAATCCCAGCACTTTGGGAGGCCGAGGTGGGTGGATTGCTCAAGGCCAGAAGTTCAAGAGCAGCCTGGCCAACATGGCAAAACACTATCTCTACTAAAAATACAAACATTAGCCAGGCATACTGGTACATGCTTGTAGTCCCAGCAATTCAGGAGGCTGAGACACAGAATCACTTCAACCCCAGAGGCAGAGGTTGCAGTGAGATTACACCACTGCACTCCAGCCTGGGCAACAGAGCAAGACTCTACCTCAAAAAAAAAAAAAAAAAAAAGATTAAAATGGTAAACTTTCTGTCACGTATATTTTACTACAATAAAAATGAAATAAAATCTAATGGAGAATGTGTAATTGTCATCTGAAAGCTTATAGTAGAAATAAAGTGTCAAAAACAAAAATGCTATCTGGTGTTAAACATGTAATGGGATTATTGTTATTTTTAAAAGAGTTAATATTTATAAGCGTCTGAATTTTAATGTCTAATATGGCTAATATCAACAGTGCAGCCCCAATAAACAAAAGCTCCTTGAGGTCCTCAATAATTTTTTGAAAGTATAAAACATTCCTAAGATCAAAAAGTTTGAGGATGGCTACATGATATCAACCTCTCTCTACTTCTGTAAATGTTTTTAATTTTCCATATGAGAAAAGCTTTTAAATTTTAAAAATAATAATTGACTATTCTCTTTCCTTCTACCTGTCTGAGCAAACTGATTCACCTTGATGGAATTCAGCAGTCTCATCTGTCAAAGGAGAAGAAAATTCCAAAGCATGATCTTATGAATCAAACCTAACACCCACAGACACAGGAGCTGCTTCCTCCCCCAACGCCAACCCCCAAGCTTCCGCAGAGACCTGAGCCTCTCTGGGTTGAGGAAGAGAGGGAGTGTTCTCCTGTATTAATCAGGTCCCATTAATTTTTCAAAGTAGACAACAGCCCACTTACTCATCTGCTGCAGAGCCTCATCCATAATTGATCCTGAACTGCACTTACCCGAGCAGACCATATAGAGGCCGGTTGCACGTAGGGCTCTGGGAGGGTTGTCTGCTAACGAGCCTACTCCAAGTAGTGAAGGCACTCACAGCCATGACACGTGGTAACTTCAATGGGCGGCCTGGCACTGTTCCTTCCATTAAAAGCAACAAGGAAAAGCATGCTCTGAGTGTTGTTCTGAGGTCATTTCTATGTACAAGTCAACTTAAGGGGAATTAAAAACGATTGGTCTAAGCCAGCCTCAGAGCTGTGTCTTGATCCTTTTGGGCTCCTAGAGCAAAACAGCATAAACTGGGTGGCTTGTAACCAAAAGTGATTTCTCATAGTTCTGAAGGCTGGAAGTCCGAGATCAGGGCACCAGCATATTTGCTGTCTGGTGAGGGCCCACTTTCTACTTCACAGGTGCCATCTTTCTTGCTGTGTCTTCCCGTGGTGGAAGGGGTGAGGGTTTTCTCTCAGGCCTCTTTTGTAAGAACATCAATTCCATTTATGAGGACTCTGCTCCATGACCAAATCACCTCCCAAAGGCCCCACTTCTTAATACCATCACCTTGAGGCTGAGGATTTCAACATAAAAAGTTACAAGGAACATAAACATTCAGACCATAGCGACCTGCCAGGTCAACCACTGAGGTCCATGCAGACCTCAGCAAGTTCAGCCCCAACATCGTTACAATCACTTCTAACCTTATACCCTCTACCTGAGGCCACACATTTCTCACCCCATCCCCCACTCCAAAATAAATGGTAGCTGGATTGAATATTTAAATGTTTAAAAAAAGAATTAGGCCAGGCATGGTGGCTCATACCTGTCATCCCAGCACTTTGGGAGACTGAGGTAGGAAGATCCTTGAGACCAGAAGTTCAAGACCAATCTGGACAACATACCAGACCTCATCTCTACTAAAAATCAAAAAAAAAAAAAAAAAAACATTAGTGGGGCATGGTGACACTCACCTGTAGTCCCAGCTACTTTGGGAGGCTGAGGCAGGAGGATCGCTTGAGCCAGGGAGATTGAGGCTGCAGTGAGCCATGATTGTGCCACTGCTCTCCTGGGCGATAGAGTGAGATCCTGTTATAAAAATAAATTAAAAAAAAAAAAACAGAAAGAAAAGAATTAGTATAAGCCCTTAAAGACAACATAAAATGAATATTATCTGATGAATAAAGACTTTGTAGTGAGAAAGAGAAAAGCAGCCCCTGGCACTGGGGAGCTCACCAGGCACTCACAGTTGGAACCTGGTGTTTTTCTTGTGGGACATAAACAGTCTTACAGAACACCAACCTCAGACAGGGCCATTATGTGACTGCATTGGAGCAAGACAAAAGCTAGACCATTTTGTTCTCATATCTGAACTGTGTTAGTTCACTGGAGATGCCGTAACAAAGTACTACAAACTCAGCAGCTTACATTTAAATTATCTCGGCTGGGCGCAGTGGCTCATGCCTGTAATCCCAACACTTTGGGAGGCTGAGGTGAGCGGATCACCTGAGGTCAGGAGTTGGAGACCAGCCTGGCCAACAGGGCAAAACCCGATCTCTACTAAAAGTACAAAAATTAGCCAGGCGTGGTGGTGGGCATCTGTAATCCCAGCTACTCAGGAGGCTGAGGCAGGAGAATCACTTGAACCCAGAGGCGGAGGTTGCAGTGAGCTGAGATCGCACCACTGCATTCCAGCCTGGGCGAAAAGAATGAGACTCTGCCTCAAAATAAATAAACAAAGAAAATAAAAGTAAATGATTATCTCACAGTTCTAGAGGCTAGAAGTCTGAGATCAAGGTGTCTGCAGGTCAGAGATCAAGGTGGCTGGCATGGATGCTTTATCTGAGAGTGGTAGGAAAGAGTGTGTCCCAAGCTTCTCTCCTAGATTTTTGTGATTTCTTGGCTTATAGAAGCATAACCCTAATCTTTGCATGGTGTTCAAATTGAATGGAGGCCAGGTGTGATGGCTCATACCTGTAATCCTAGCACTTTGGGAGGCTAAGGCAGGAGAATCGCTTGATGTCAGGAGTTTGAGACTAGCCTGGGCAACATAGTGAGACCCTGTCTCTACCAAAAAATTTTTTATTAACCAAGAACAGTGGCACACACTTGTAGTCCTAGCCATTCAGGAGGCTGAGGCAGGGAATCACTTGAGTCTAGGAGTTCAAAGCTGCAGTGAGCTATGATCATGCCAGTGTATTCCAGCCTGAGTGACAGAGTGAGACTCTATCTCTTAATTAAAAAAAAAAAAAAAAGGTATTGATAGGTATACAATATACAAAGATGTAATCTGTGTGGCAAAAACAGCACAAATTATGAGGGAGGTAATAGAATTATATTTTTTAAAGTTTATATATGCTATTAAAATTAAAAAGGTATAAATCTAAACTTTATTATTATAAGTTGTTAATTACAATCCCCAGGGCAATCACTAAGAAATTAACTTCAAAAAACATATAGTAAAGGAGAAAAGAAAAGTTTTTTTAATGGTACACAGGAAAATACCTACCTAATACAAAAGAAGACAATATGGATGCATAGAGGAATACAAAAGATTCAATATATATAGAAAACAAATAGTAAATGAAAAATGGACATTCTACTTTATTAGTAATTACAGTAAATATAAATGGATTAAACACTCCAATCAAAGGGCAGATACTCACAGAATGGATTTTAAAACATTATTCATCTATGTGCTATTTATAGAGACACACTTCAGATTCAAAAACACAAATAAGTTGAAAGTAAAAAGATGGAAACAAATATGCCATGAAAACAGTAACTAAAAGAGAGGTGGAGTAGCTATACTAAGATCAGATAAAATAGATGGTAAGACAAAGATGTTTTACGAGAAATGATAAAGGAAATTTTATAATGATAAAAGGATCAATCTACACAAAAATTATAGGCTGTATCCTTTATCCAAAGTGCTTGGGACCAGAAGTATTTTAGATTTTTGAATATTTGCACATACATGAGATATTCTGGGGATGAGACCCAAGTCTAAACAAGAAATTCATTAATGTTTCATATGCACTTTGTATACATAGTCTAAAGGTAATTTTATATAATGCTTTTAATAATTTTATGCATGAGGCTGGGCACAGTGGCTCACACCTGTAATCCCAGCACTTTGGGAGGCCAAGGTGAGCAGATCATGAAGCCAGAAGTTCGAGACCTGCCTGACAAACATGGTGAAACCCTATCTCTACTAAAAAATACAAAAATTAGCTGGGTGTGGTGGTGTGCACCTGTAATCCCAGCTACCCAGGAGGCTGAGGCAGGAGAATTGCTTGAACCCAGGAGGTAGAGGTTGTAGTGAGCTGAGATTGTGCCATTGCACTCCAGCCTGGGTGACAGAGCAAGGCTCTGTCTCAAATAATAATAATAATAATTTTATGCATGAAACAAAGTTTACATACAGGCACACTGAACCATCAGAAAGCATGTGAGGTCAGGACTGGAATTTGTCCCTTGTGGAGTCATGTTGGCACTCAAAAAGGTTTGGATTTTGAGGCGCTTCAGATGTCAGATCCTCTGATTAAGGAAATTAGCCTGTATAAACATACATGAACCTAACAACAGAGTCTCAAAATACATGAAACAAAACTCAACAGAATTGAAGAAGGAAGTAGACAAAAATTTAATAATAATAGATACTTCAATAACCCATTATGATAATGGATAACTAGACAGAATATCAACAAGAAAATAGATTTGAACAATACTATAAACAACCAGGCCTAACATCTACAAAACATTCCACCCAACAAAAGCAGAGAACTTCTTAGGTGCACATAAAACATTCTCAAAGATAGACCATATGTTAGGTCATAAAACAAGGTTTAATAAATGTAAAATGACAGAAAATGTAGAAAGTATATTCTCTAACCACAATAAAATAAAATTATAAATTATTACCAGGAGAAACCTTGTAAAATTCACAAATGCAGATATTAACACACTTCTGAATGACCAATGCTCAAAGTGATAGATATTCTAAGTACTTCAACTTGATCTTTACAGATCCTGTGCATGTAACAAAATATCACAGGTACTCCACAAATGCATATAAGTACTATGTATCAATCAAAAACAAAAAGGAAGAAATTTCAAGCATATTAGAAAATACTTTGAGATGAATGAAAATGAAAACACAACGTATCAAACATATGTGATGCAGCTAAAGCAATGCTTGGGGGAAATTTATAGCTGTAAATGCCAATATTAATAAACTAAGAAAGATTCCAAATCAATATGCTAAACCTCCACCTTAAGAGACTAGAAAAATAAGAGCAAACTAAACCCAAAGCAAGGAGAAGAAAGAAATAATGTAGAGCAGAAATAAATGAAATAGAAAATAAAAATTAATAGAGAAAATCAATAAAAGCAAAAGTTAGTTCTTCAGAAGGATCAGCAAAACTGGCAAATCTTTACCTACACTGACAAGAAAAAAGGAGAGAAGACTCAGATTACTAAATCAGGAAAGAAGTAACATTACTGTCAATCTCACAGAAATACAAAGGTTTATAAGCCAGGCACAGTGATTCACACCTGTAATCCCAACACTTTGGGAGGCCAAGGCAATAAGATTGCTGGAGTCCAGGAGTTCAAGACCAGCCTGGACAACTTGGAAAATCCCCATCTCTACAAAAAAATACAAAAATTGGCCAGGCGCAGTGGCTCACACCTGTAATCCCAACATTTTGGGAGGCCGAGTCGGGCGGATCATGAGGTTAGGAGATCGAGATCATCCTAGCTAACACAGTGAAACCACATCTCTACTAAAAATACAAAAAATTAGCCAGGCATGGTGGCACATGCCTGTAGTCTCAGCTACTCCGGAGGCTGAGGCAGGAGAATTGCTTGAACCCGGGAGGCGGAGGTTGCAGTGAGCTGAGATTGTGCCACTGCACTCCATCCTGATCATAGAGTGAGACTCCGTCTTAAAAAAAAAAAAAAAAAAAATTAGCCAGGTGTGGTGGCCCATGCATGTACTCCCAGCTACTATGGAGGCTGAGGTGGGGGGATTGCTTGAGGCTGGGCCGGGAAGGCTGCAGTGAGCCATGTTTGCACCACTGCATTCCAGCCTGTGTGATGGAGCAAGACCCTGTCTCAAAAAAAAAAAAAAAAAAAAAGGTTTACAATAGTAAACCAATAAACTAGATAACCTAGAGGAAAATTGAGAAATTCCTAGGAAGACAAAAACTATCAAACCAATTCAAAAAGAAACAGAAAATCTGAATAGAATTCTAACAAATAAAGCAATTAAATTAATAATCAAATCACTTCCCACACACCAAAGCCCAGGACCAAATGGCTTAACTGGTGAGTTCTACCCAATGTTTAAAGAAGAATTAATACCGACTTTTCACAAACTCCTCCAAAATAAAGAATATGAAGGAGAACCTACTAACTCATTCTTTGAGATCAGTATTACCCTAATACTAATATTAGACAAAGACATCAGACAAGAAAGAAAACTACAGATCAATATCCCTTATGAATACACATAAAAATCTTCAACAAAATACTGGCAAACCAAATCTAGAAACTTATAAGAAGAATAATACACCATGACATAGTGAAATGTATCCCAGGAATGTAAGATTTGTTCAACATGTGAATATTAATCAACATAATACACCCTATTAATAGAATAAAGGACAAAAACCACATGATTATCTCAAAGGATGCAGAAAAAACAACTGAGAAAATCCAATCATATTTTATGATTAAAAAAAAACTCAAAAAAATAGAAAGAAGAAAACATCCTTAATCTGATAAAGGCCATCTACAAACAAATAAATCCACAGCTAACATTATAGTTAATGGTGTAAGATTGTACTTTTTATGACTAAGATCAGGAAAAAGACAAGGATGTCTTCCCTCATAACTCCTGTTCAACATTGTACTGGAAGGTGAAGCCATGACAATCAGGCAAGAAAAAATAATAAAAGGCAACCATTTTTCTAAAGTAGAAGTAAAATTGCCTGTATTCACAGATGACAGGATCTTGTATACAAAATCCTAAAAAAATCCACAAAAATAATTGTTACAATGAACAAGTTCATCAAGGTTGCAGGATACAAAATCAACATACAAAAATTAATTGTGTTTCTATGTACTAGAAATGCATCACCAGAAAATGAGATTTCAAAAACAATTCCCTTTCAAATAGCAACAAAACAAAAACACTTAGGCTTTTACACTGAAATTAAAAAGCAGCCTTGAAAAGATTTAAAGAAAACCTAAACAAATGGAAAATGTCCATGTTCATGGACTGCAAGATTTAATTTGCTAAGATGGCAAAACTCTTTGATTGCTCTACAGATTTATAATCTCAATCTAAGTCCTAGCAGGCTTTTCTGCAAAAATTGTCAAACTGATCCTAAGATTTACATATAAATACAAGGAACCTTTAATAACCAAAGTATCTTGAAAAAGAAGAACACAGTAAGAGGACTGAAACTTCCCAATTTTAAAACATATAACAAAGCTACAGTAATCAAAACAGTGTGACTTTCATAAATATAGACATATAGACCAAAAGAATATATTTGAGAGATCAGAAATAAACTCTTACATTTATGATCAATTAATTTTTAACAAAAGTGTCAAAACAATTTCAGAGAGGGAAAAATATCTTTTCAACAAATGGTACTAGGATAATTAGCCAAAAAAAAATTCTTACAATAAGAATGAATTGAACTCCTACCTCACTCTGCATACAAATTAAGCCAAAATGGATGCAAGATCTAAATGTAAGAGCTAAAACTATAAAACTCTTTGAAGAAAGTTATGTAGAAATCTTTGTGACCTCGAATTCAACAAGAATTTCTTAGATATGACACCAAAAGCACAGGCAACAAAAGAAAAAAACAGATAAATTAGACTTCATCTAAATTTAGGACTTTTGGCCAGACACAGTGGCTCGCACCTGTAATCTCAGTGCTTTGGGAGGCTGAGGTGGGCAGATCACCTGAGGTCAAGAGTTCAAGACCAGCCTGGCCAACATGGCAGAACCCCATCTCTGCTAAAAATTACAAAAATTAGTTGGGTGTGGTGGCACATGCACCTGTAATCCCAGCCACTCAGGAGGCTGAAGCAGGAGGATAGCTTGAACCCAGGAGGCAGAGGTTGCAGTGAGCTGGGATTATGCTCCTGCTCGTGTATCTTATAAGGGAAGAGTATTCAAATACTCTTAAAACTCAACAATAATAAGACACATAATCCAATTTTATAATGAGCGAAAGGCTTAAATAGACATTTCTCCAAAGATATACAAGTGGCCAAGAAACACAAGAGAAAATGCTCAAGACCATTTGTTATGAGAGAAATGTACACCAAAACCCCAATGAGATACTACTTAGCATCCGCTAGGATGGCTATAGTCCAAGAGACAGAGAATAACAAATGTCAGCAAGGACCTGGAGAAACTGGAAGACTTGTGGATTGCTGGTGGGAATGTAAAATCATGCAGCTGTTTGGGGAAAGAAATTTGGAAGTTCCTAAAAAACCTAAACATAGAGGGACTGAGCAATTGCATGCCTAGGTAAATAGCCAAGAGCAGTGAAAACATGTTGAAACAAAAATGTGTCCACAAATACTCATAGCAGCATATTCACAATACTCAAAGAAGTGAAAACAACCCAGTGCCTATCCATTGATGAATGGATAAATAAATTATGGTATATCCATACAATGGAATATTATTCAGCCATAAAAAGGAGTTGAGTACTGAGTTCTTCTACACCATGGGTGGATTTTGAAAACCTTATAATGCATAAAAGAAGCCAAACACAAAAAGCTACATATTGTATAATTCTATTCATATAAAATGTCCAGAATAGGCACATTTTTAGAGACAGAAAGCAGATTAGTGTCACAGAGGAGGGGGCTGCTATGTCTGAGTGAGTGGTCAGGGAAGGCCTCTCTACAGAGGTGCCATTAGAATGGAGTCCTGACAGGGCGTGTCACACAGATTCCCTTGGGAAGCACATTCCAGGCAGAGGGAACAGCCAGTGCAGACTGTGGGCTTGTGGGAAGGGAATGGGAGGCAGAACGACACGCTCTCAGGCCTAGAGTGCAGGATGGGGAATTTAAAGTTTCTCCTAAGGCAGAAGGAAGTTTTGGGGGGCCTTGATGGTACATGGAGGGTTGGGGGTAGGTTGGTGTTGAAAAGACTTCCCTGGCTCCCATCTTGAGAATAAACTAGGGGTTTACAAGTGTACAATTGAGAAGACCAGATCAGAGAGGAGGGAAGAAATGGACATGGCCCCATCCCTAGTGGGAGCTGGGAAAACAGACAGATACATTCAAGAAAGCTTGCGGAGCTAGAGTGGATGAGATTTGCTGATGCACTCACGTCCATCTCCTAGCAAGGGCTTTTTCCTCTGTTCCTTATAGAGCTTTTATTCTTCCCTCATCCATTTGTAGAGAGAGAGAAAATGAGGGTATTTTTAGAAACTCTTTGAGAGTGAGAGCTGAAGAGATGAAAGTTCCACCATCACCTGCACTGTCAAAACTGAAGCACAGCCTGTCCACAGACACAGCCGCACGGGAATGTTCGCGGCAGTTTATATCTAATAGCTCCGGACTGGAAACCACCCAAATGTCCATCAACAGGAGAATGGAGAAACTGCATGTATTCCTACAACGCAATACTAGACAACAATGAAAAAAAACAATCTACAGCCACCAGCAACAACACTAAATGCATCTCAAAAACGTTATGTTGTGCAATTAAAGCCAAGCAAAATAGGACTATATACCTATGGTTATCATAAGAAATTCAAGCACGGGCACAAGAATTTAACTTAGAGTGATAGAAATCTGAACAGTGGCTGCCTAGCGGTGGGAAGCAGAGATTGACTGGAAAGGGGCACAGGGGAACTTTTAGGAAATCTAAAAATGTTCTCTATCTAGATATGGGTGGTGGTAAATGGGCATATGCACTTTATTTATGTATTTTTTTATTTGTTTGTTTGTTTAGTTATTTGATGGAGTCTGGCTCTGTCCCCCAGGCTTGAGTGCAGTGGTGCACTCTCGGCTCACTGCAACCTCCCCTTCTTGGATTCAAGCAATTCTCCTGCCTCAGCCTTCCAAGTAGCTGGGATTACAAGCGTGTGCCACCATGGCTGGCTAATTTTTGTATTTTTAGTAGAGATGGGGTTTCACCATGTTGGCCAGGCTGGTCTCGAACTCTTGACCTCAAGCGATCCACCCACCTCGGCCTCCAAAGTGCTGGGATTTACAGGCATGAACCACAGTGCCCGACTATATGCATTTAAAAAAATGGCATTGATCACCAGTGATAAGTCACGTGCCCCTGGTGTGATGTGAGTATTCATCCCCCATATAGCTAACACCAGTCTAATCATGAGCAGAATGATGGAGAAACTGAAATTGAAGGACATTCTACAAAATATTTGACCGGTGCTTCTCAAAACTGTTCAGGTCAGTAAAAACAAAGAAACACTCAGAAACTGTCACAGTCCAGAGACCCAACAACTGAATGCCATGTAAATGCACCTGAATGCCATGTGAATGCACCTGAGTGCCATGTGAACGCACCTGAGTGCCATGTGAACGCACCTGAATGCCATGTGAACGCACCTGAGTGCCATGTGAATGCACCTGAATGCCATGTGAATGCACCTGAATGCCATGTGAACGTGTCTGAATGCCATGTGAACGCACCTGAATGCCATGTGAATGCACCTGAATGAAATGTGAGATCCCGCATGGGGTCTTGGAACAGAAAGAAGATATGAATGGAAAAGTGGATGAAATCCCAGCCAGGTCTGGCATTCTGTGCATAGTCAGCACCAATGCTATTCTTCTTTGTTTTTTGTTTTGTTTTGTTTTGTTGAGACAGGGTCTCACTCTGTTGCCCAGGCTGGAGCTCAGTGGCATGATTTTTGGCTCACTGAAGCCTAGACCACCAGGACTCAAGCGATTCTCCCACCTCAGCCTCCCTAGTAGCTGGGACTACAGGCACATGCCACCAAGCCTAGCTAATTTTTGTATTTTTCAGAGAGATGGGGTCTTGCCATGTTGCTCAGGCTGGTTTCGAACTTCTGGGCTCAAGCGATGCTCCTGCCTTAGCCTCTCAAAGTGCTGGGATTACAGGTGTGAGCCACCACACCTGTCCTCTTAATGTTGATCATTGTATTAGGGTAATGCAAGGTGTTAACATTAAGGAAACTAGGTGCAGGGTATATGGGGACTCTGTGCTACTTTCACAATATTTTTACAAATAAACTATCTCAAAAATTTTTTAAATGGTTTTTTTAAAAAAAGCAATTAAGCTGAATTTTTAGATCTGTGCATTTTGCTGTTTCAATGATCTCTCTTTTTTTTTTTTTTTTTTTTTTTTGAGACCGAGTGTCTCTCTGTCACCTGCAATCTCGGCTCACTGAAAACTTCATCTTCCAGGTTCAAGCGATTCTCATACCTCAGCCTCCCAAGTAGCTGAGATTACAGCTGCCCGCCACCACACCCGACAAATTTTTGCATTTTTAGTAAAGATGGGGTTTTGCCATGTTGGCCAAGCTGGTCTTGAACTCCTGACCTCAGGTGATCCATCTGCCTTCACCTCCCAAAGTGCTGGGATTACAGGCATGAGCCACTGCAACCAGCCAATGATGTCTTGATGAAATATGAACAGAGCACAGAAAATGCTCCCCAAGCATTTGGGAGCCCAGCAGCAACGAGGGGCTGCCGAACTGTGCTGTCCCCAGGCCTGGCCCTCAGGAGGGCAGCTGACCACTCTTGCATTTCCCCAACACCTGTCAGTCTTCCACAGGGTCTCAGGTCATTCTCTCAGGCGGTTCTGAACTCCCTTTTCAAAAATTCTGCTTCCCTCTTGAATATCATCGCTGAAAATTCAAATGTCCCACAGACACCAGGAGTCAGCCCTGAGCCAGGCATGGGCTGGTTGGAGGGGGTGAAAGAGGAACGACCAGCTCTGGTGAGAAGCCAGCTCAGGCTGTGGCTGCATGATATAGTCTGGGTTAAAAGTGCAGGCTCCAGGGCCACCCTGCCTGGGTTCAAATCCCAGCTCTGCCCCTTACTCGCTGAATGACCATGAGCATGTCAGTTAGCTGTTTGGAACCTCAAATTCCACCTGTGTGAAATGGAAATAATACTACTAGCCTCGCAGGGCCCTAAAGTTATGTATATATCTTTAAAGTGCAAGGACACCCCATCACCTATAACTTCATGGACAGTATGTCGTGTCCCATCCCTGACATTGGCTCTCCACTTCAATGTCCACCACTGCCCCACAGCTGGCCCTCTAGCTTGGCCTTACACTTCACCAACAACACCTGCTGAGGCTGGGTGCAGCAGCTCATGCCTGTAATTCTAGCACTTTGGGAGGCCAAAGGCAGAGGATCCATTGAGGCCAGGAGCTCGAGACCAGCTGGGCAAAATAGTGAGTCCCTGTCTTTAGAAAAATTTTTAAAATTAGCCAGGTGCAGTGGTACATTCCCGTAGAGCCAGTCACTCGGGCCACTGAGTCAGGAAGATCACTTGAGCCCAAGAATTGGAGGCTTCAGTGAGCTATGACTGCACCACTGCACTCCAGCCTGGACAACAGAGCAAGACCCATTCTCTTAAAAAAAAAAAAAAACAAACCAATAAAAAACAAAAACCTACTGAGCACTCTCCCACTAGAGACACACGACACGCTGTGGAGAAATGGCTGCAGTCTGGCCTGTTTCCACCTTGCTCTCACCCTTCCTGTCCTCTAACACATTTTCTCCCTACCCAAAGCCTTCCCCCTCCCCACTCTCACTCCTATGGCTCATACACACCCTTCAGATTACCCTGATCTCTAGGAAGACTTCCCTGATTCTGTCTGCTCTGCTCCTGTCTCCTCTGTATTCCCCACTAGCGGAGAAGCTTCTGGCATCTGTGCTTTTGCTGCTAAGTCATCTTCAGAACCCTGCACAAGACGTGGTACCTGCAGGCGTCCTGCGAGTATTTGCTGAATGAGAATGGGCAAATGAATGAATGACCATAATTCTGCCTAGAGAAGTTAGGGAAGGCTTCAGAGAGGAGGTGACATTTCACTGGGTCTTAAAGGATAAGTGGAAGTGAACCAGGGGAAGAGTTGAGGGGAAGGTGCACAGTTGAGGGTTGTGGCTGAGCCCCATGTTTTCTGGGGCCCAGAGGGGAGGAGGCCATTGAGGTTAAGGTGTTAGGCTAAGATTTCAGGGCTTGATTCTGTAAGACATGGGTTGTCATCCACACTGCCTGGACGTCAACTTTGTGGACTGTGGTCCAGCCAGGCTGGGTCTCCAAGATTCTAATGAGCAGCCAAGGTTTGGGGCCCCTGCTGGGGCATCAAGAAGAAAGCCAAAGCCAAGGAGACTTTCTTTTTTTTTTTTTTTTTTTTTTTTTTTTTTTTTTTTTTTTTTGAGACAGTTTCGCTATTGCTGCCCAGGCTGGAGTGCAATGGTGCAACCTCGGTTCACTGCAACCTCCGCCTCCCGGGTTCAAGCGATTCTCCTGCCTCAGCCTCCTGAGTAGCTGGGATTACAGGCACATGCCACCACGCCTGGCTAATTTTTTGTATTTTAAGTAGACACGGGGTTTCTCCATGTTGGTCAAGCTGGTCTCGAACTCCCAACCTCAGGTGATCCACCCGCCTCAGCCTCCCAAAGTGCTGGGATTACAGGTGTGGCCATCATGCCCGGCTCAAGGAGACTTTCAAGCAGAGAAGGAACATGATCGCATCTTCAGACTTAACACTGTGCCGGGAATGGTGCCAGACAGAGGCAAAGGGTCAAGTTCTAAGAGGAGGGTCGTCCTCCAGCCACTGTGCGTAAGATGGCAGAAAGGGGAAATCAAGGATGATGCCAGCTCCCATTCGCTGTAGGGTGTGAAGGAAGCAGTGTTGAGGCTGAGTGAAAAAGGTGGTGAGTCATGGTTTTACTGCCGTGGAAGTAGGCAGAAAACCTAGGAGGGGTAGATGTTCACGATCTGTGTACCAGGCTGCACAACTCTCCCCTCTCCATACACACAAGTGCACAGGCAGACCTTCCTTCCGAAGCCAGCTGAGCATCGCTGGAGACCCCATCCTCACACCCAGCCTAGCTGACAGTCTGGCTGAGATCTGCGACCTTATAAAAAATGGCCTGCACAGACATCGGCAAGACCAGACCTGGCACAGCTCCAATTTCCACTGTATCAGTTTCCACAGAACAAGACAAGCAGTGGCTTCTAGAAGGAGCTTCAGGCTCCAACAGTTTTGCCTTTTCTCAGAAGCAATTGCTACTTTCATAAACACTGGGTGGGGGCGGGGGAGACAGCACAGACAGACAGTGGCTAAGCTATGCTCATTACAGGCAAGTGCTGATACAGAGAGGAGAAAAAAAACACCCAGCTTGTACTATCTTCAGATATCACAGCGTTGTGACTTCCAACAGCATCCACTGTATCTTGTTTCATTACAACTGCCAAAAGGAAAAAAAAATTGAATTACCACGCTAATGTCTTCTCTTTTGGTGAAATCTGTGATTCAGGTACGTGTATATGAAATACATCGTTAGCTGCTTTTAAACTTGTCTCTAATGATGAAAAAAACATTGCGGAGACATCAGGAAACTAAGGGGGCTGGCAGCCCTGGAGAACCTCTCATAAGCCGTAATGTGACAGTGCACTTTCTTTCTCCTCCAAGATGACAGTTAATTCCAGACTAGGAAGGCTGTCAAAAGTGCTTAGTTCTGCTCCACTTGAGTTAATTACTGGCCCTGGGGCAGGCTGCCCTCTACTCCTCTGCTAATGGGGCTAGGCTCCAGGTAAAAAATCCATTTGCAAGAATGTTTTCCTTGCTCCAGATCTAATTTATTGAATATCAAATATTTATGCCAATGCAATTAAAGTGACAACATGGCTCTCCCTTCTCCCCTGCCCCCAGTTCTAGGCGAGCCTCGGCTGGCTGACAGAATGCTTTATCCAGTCAACACAGGACGAAAGTTTTACTTGAGCTTCTAAAGCAGGAGCTTTAAAACCTTTTTAACCCACAAAGTCACCTGGGATTCTTTTATCTTCTCCGTAGGCAGCCACGCGGCTGGCTATGGAGCAATGAGATGCTGGGGCAGGAGGTTTAACTCTGGTTTCAAATCAACCAACACTTGCTGCGGCCCTCTGTGTGCCAGGCACCAGACAAGGCCCCGTGACTGAGCGAGATGGAATACGCTCAGCCTGTTTCCTCGGTGATCTTGCAGCCTGACAGCCGAGACAGCTCAGGGCCTGCACAGCAGAGTGGCAAACACTCATGATGCAGATAAGCTGGGAGGGTCTAGGAGTCCGTCCTTATAGATCGTGGATTGGGGAATCTCCAAGGCTTGAAGGCCACCCAAGATCCCCTTCCACCCAACCTATCCTAACTGCAGAAAGTTTCAGATCCTGCCAAGTGTATTTCATTGTTCCCAAAATGCTAGTCCCCAGCAAGAGGGCCTCAGACTGTCCAGACCTGGAGCTCTGGACCATTCATTCCCTTAGACAGCACCCAGCCCTGCTCCACCCCCATGAAGCTCTAGCATCATGAGACGCATGATTTGGCATCTGCCCTAGAAGAGTGACAGGTCACGATGAGCGCATGGTCAATTACATGTGTACCTCCCTGGTACACTCTGGAAATGGGATAAGGAAATGCAGCTAGCTAAAGATGACTTTTTTTTCTTTTTTTCCCTAAAGCAAGGGAGCTCAGCAAAGCTTAGGCCGGTAGGTGATGCAGTGTCAAATACAGCAGCATGTTTGAGTTGTGCTATACCTGCTAACTGGTTTAGATTCCTTCAAGACCTTGCTGGCTATGCTCACCTCTCCCTTCCGGCAACGGAACAGAGGCCTTTCTTTGGGTCTGAACTGGGTTGTGAAGGAGAAGCAGGCACCACAAGGTGGGCCACAGGAACAAAGGCTTAGTAGAGAGAATGCATGACATTGCGTTCAAAGAACTAAAAGCAGATTGATTTTTATTGGAGCCTTAATTGCAAGGGAGTAAGCCCTGGGAATGTAAACATCAAATGAGGTAAGCGAAGCATGTTACAAAATGTCAAATTGTGGATAAGTGTGAATTACTACCCATATCACTGAGGTGTTGAAGAAACCAAGTGGTATGTTACATATACACTACCATTACATAACTTATAGCTGTTACAGGATGTTCTGGAAGAAAATTAAGCTTCAACCATGGACATAGATTTTTTAAAATTTACCTATCTATTTCTTTTGATCCTACCTTTTTACAGCTGTTCATAAACTGAGACTTACGATACATTTCTTCTCTGTTCTCTTTTCCAAATGAACACAGCCTACCCAACTTCAACACTTGCTGTTTAGATATTCGTAGTTTCCTGTCACTTTGACCACCATGGTTCAGGTTTGAAGCATTGTGATCATGCTTTATAGCGAGACCGTTCTTCTGGCTATGAGTATGAGGGTAAGAGCGTGGGTATTTATATCCCTTTTTATGTCTTCAGTTGTGCTACGGTTTGACTGTGTCTCCCAAAAAGCATGTGTGGAAACAGAATCCTCAATGCAACAGTGTCAGGAGGTGGGGCCTACTGGGAGGTGGGCCCTCATGGGAGGCGTTTAGGTCATGAAGGCTTCTCCTTCATGAATGGATTGAAGGGTTTGAGGCTGCGAGTTTGACCATTTGCTCACACTCTCACCCTCTTTTTTCCCTCCCACCATAGGATGACACAGCAAGAAGGGCCTCGTCAGATGCCGGCCCCTTGATCTTGGACTTCCCAGCCTCCAGAACCATGAGCCACTAAACTTCTGCTCACTATAAATTACCCAGTCTGTGACATTGTGTTATAGCGGCAGGAACTAAGATATCACCTTATTCAAATGCATTGTCACACCACATCTAAACTTCTGTCATAATTTCCGAGCTATATACACTGCCTTGAAGCTTTATCTCAAAATCATCTTCCTCTTAGCTGCTCAAATATCAATATTAGTTTTGCCATTAAAACTAACTGTAGGGCCGGGCGCGGTGGCTCAAGCCCGTAATCCCAGCACTTTGGGAGGCCGAGGCGGGTGGATCATGAGGTCAAGAGATCGAGACCATCCTGGTCAACATGGTGAAACCCTGTCTCTACTAAAACTAC